>NC_071118.1:10219166-10521388 GCF_024256425.1 Clarias gariepinus | reverse complement strand
ATGTACATGATAATCAAGCAAGTGGTTAATCCCAAACCGTTTCCTGTCTGACATGCCTTCAGGCAACTGTTTTCCATTCTTATAATAAAAAAGCCTTGGTGCACTTACTTTGCGGCATATGTCTATAAAACACTGCTTCAGCCTCGTTCTAGTCAAAAATACTTTAATCATATAGCCATATGGTAAAAATCTCCTCCACATGCCGCTACGACAGAAAAAAAATGGGGGAAAAAAATCACGAGACAATCTGCAGCACATACTAATATCTGGTTGTCAAAAGCAAAACCCGACATAATGAATAAACATAGTGATGCTATTTTAAAACAGAAAGATTTGGAATGACTCGTAGCTATAGACAGGCAAGATTTCTCAAAATAATGGAAGTATTATACCAGAAAAATAGCAACAAGAACCTAAATTTCAATATTACTATGTAAAGCCTGAATGAGCAGGTCTTGCTATGAGCTAAAACATCCTACACCAAAGCACTTATTTGTTAGCAGCCTCAAGCACAGTTTTCTTATATTTCAAGGAAAGAAAACAATTTAATACTTTTTTTCTGAATCTGAATATAAACTAGCTAACCTTGTCAAAACTGGTGCATTCTGGGCAACCACCATAAGAAAGCAGGGTATGTACTGTACCATGCACTATGATGATATGAACCCTCTTATATTTATTTCTGTTTATTACGAGGCCAGGGAGATTAAAAAGCTCACATGAGCTCGAGCTGAGATATGAATGCTCTGGGTGTAAAACAATTAAGGCGCAACCTCTGCATTTAATCAGCCGCCGTACATATGAGTCATGTTGCACACTTCGAAATGGATTCGACCGAACAAAGGACTCTCATCTTTAGCGAAGTTTGACGTGTTCTGTGATATCTGTGCTGAAACGGTTTCTAATGCGACGAGACACAAAAAGCTAACTATTAATTTAGTTTTCCTAAACCAAGCTCGTTCTGTGTGGACTGCACCAGTAATAATACGCTCCAAAAATAAGCGAAAGCCAGCACAACTCTAGTCAAGTCTCTGATCCAGCCAGATTTCACTTGACCTCTTTTTCTTTTTTTCAGATGTGTGCAGCCACAGAGCTAGCTACAAAGATGAGCTTTAAAGCTATAATTGTGGTCAGCTGGGGTAATTTTCAGGGCAGGAGACCAACTTCTTTTTCCTTCTTTCCCTTTTTTTTTTTTTTGTTGTGTTGAACGTGTGTGTGGTTTTTGAGCTTTGAGCTTTCAAATCCATGCTCTGTTTATGTGTTACTGTAGCTATGCTTCATAGGTCCAACTAGATTGCCATGTGTTTGACCTCCATTTCAGAGCCATCAATGGCAGAGCGGCAAGAGGCAGGCACGGCTGGGTGAAATTGAACACTGCGGGAAAGAGCTGAAATTGTCATGTCTTGAGAGAGGAGAGTCGTTAGCAAGGACCTTCAGGAAAGACGACGTACTGTTTTCAGACTACCCAACAACAGTCTGCCAGATGGCTTGGGATACCTTTCAGCTAAAAAAAACAAAAAACAAAAAAAACACGCAGCCAATCAGACACGGCCTGTGGAAAGGTGATGAAACTCTGGATTATGGATTCCAAAGGAGTGTTCACTTTGGCATGCTATGCTGCGTTTCCATGAGCCCTCCTGACATCGGCAAATTGGAATGCTGAGCATCTCAGTGGCCCTGCTGAAATATGCACAGCATTCCAAGACCCATCATCTATTTGTGCTCAGCTGCAATCTTTGGACTCTCATGTGAAATAATACTTATCAAAAGCAACATAGCATATGGAACATAACAGCCACGGGGACATTTTTGATTTCTTAACCTGAGCTCTGGCATGGCCGCCCGACACAAAACGTAAGCAACAAAATAAAAGCAATTTAAAGACAGAGACAAGGCTTTGTCACAGGAAATTAATAGTTTCGCTATCGCGAGTGCATCACGGCCCATTTTGAAAAGCACTCTGGGTAACCTGTAAACAGCAATCGGTAAGCTAGAGGCTTGTTTGCATATATTTGTGCTGGATTTCACTTTCTTGGATTCATCACATCAGTTTTCCGGCAGCTTACCTTGTGCTACCAGGTCCCTAGGTTTTGTGGCAGTCAACAACAACCAGGTGTTTCTCTTACCGAGACGTACGGCTGAAAGAAGGCCCAAGGAGGACATGGGCGACTCTGAGGAGCTGATTTAAGAAAGACTAATTAAAGTGTCAATAGCAATTAGAGAGTCCTTGGTGAGGGACAGTTTGGAGGAACCTGCCTGCCAGACACCCAGAGGCATCTGTTACAGCGACAACGTTTTTATGGGACCTTTGCTAAACTAGCAATCAATGTGGGATGTGTCGCATCAAATGTCATAACCGGTCAAGAGCAAGAGCTTTCATGAGACGCTGGATTTATTTCAAGTACCAATATGTGTGCTCTTTCTTCTAGATAGTTTATAAGATGCTTTGCTTTTTTCCTTTTTGAGAGGAAAATAAAAGTATTGATTAAATGATAATAACATATGCATCTTGTGATAAAAACTTTGAACTGCAGCTCACGTAGATACCTTTCTCCTTGCTATGTCCTAGACCTATAATCTATAATTCATATTTTCGTTGTAATTAATATTGAGCTCTGAGAGTCAGACATGTGGAATAGCAAAGAATCTAGCGGTAAACAGTTTGACCAGAAAAAACAAGACTAGAGAAAAGGATCAAATCTTTCCATTTACAAATAGCTTTAAAAGTAAAAACTTAAAATGAAAGACCAAAACGTGCCCGGGTGTCCTGGTTCACTCATTGGATATGTGTTTAAACAGCAGCAGATCAACAGGGATAATATCAGCCATGTGGAACTCGTGCACAGTTTCTACAAGGAACATTAGTCTAGCGGTTCATAATGACTGTTCATGCCAAAAGGGGGTACACCAAGCAAGCACTTCTCCACTACGGCTTTTATGTTTCAGTTAAAAACACAGCATTCTGCTCAATATGCAGAACAGAGCAATACAAAAATAGAAAGGGAGGTCCCCCCTTGCAAGCTGGGCCATCCTCATAGCCATTTTTTTTTTTGTTCCCTCCCCCTAACATCAGTGCCACTTCAATGATTTATGTTGTACACTGCCTTGGATGACCAACTATTCTTTGATGTTGAGGACATTTAATTTTATAAGCTAATAAAGCACTGAGCTTTTTGATTACGCTTGGGTAAAGACATCTTCACACAAATTACCAGGGCTGTTCAAGTCAAATCCGGACAGTTAAACATAAACTACCGTTATTTCTCTATACAGTATAATCCCCTGTAACACTAATGCACTTATACCAGAATTTCAACGTAGAAAGTATTCTCAGTACGCCAAACCCTAATCGGACTGCTTGCTTCATATCTAAAACGCTGGCCTCTCAGGAACTCCTTTAATGGCCCAAAAATGTGGAAATCGCTTGAAGTGAGGTCAGGACTATATGTCGGATGTGGCAATAACTTGAGTTACTGAATTTTAGTGTCTTTACTGTTCAAGTAGTAAGGGTGTGCCCATCAGTCGCCGATCGAAATGTCTCTCAACTGGATGATCACATAAACCGATACTATTGATGCAAAATTCTTGAGCTGACGGCCACATCAACATGCCGTCGTCAGTCAAGGAACATTAACAAATCTCTTTAAAAAGTGTCGGGATGTGGCCTCCGAGTGACGCAGTGGTAAAGTGCTCGACCTATCATCCGGAGATCGCGAGTTAGATTCCCGGTTGATACTGTAACCTCTCAAAGCCGGAGGTCTAGAAAGAGCTGATTGGCCGAGCTTTCTCAGAGGGGAGGGATGAGAGGTACTTGGTCCTCCCACATTAATTACGGCTCTACAGCCAATCAGGGGCGTCTGTGAGCTTGCGCAAGTGAAATGGGCGTCTGCGAGCTCAGCGGATAGCGTTGTCCTCCGAGTGTGTTACGCCGCCCCCAACGGTGCGTGAGCGAGCAGTTCGAAAAGATGCGGTAGGCTGGCATCACGTGGTTCAGAGGAAAAATGTGATAGTCTTCCCGAGTCTGCCCTCCCGACTGAGTGGTAGTAGTAGCCTTAACGTGGGAGCCCCCTAGTGACGGGGAGGAATTGGACATGCCTAGATTAGGGGAGAAAAATTTTAATAAATAAATAAATAAAAATGTTGAGATGCTTTGTTTTTTCTAAAGCAACCGTCTGCCAAAAGCTTTAACACAACAAACCTTATTCGCCACTTAAGAACAACACAATGTAAATAATTCGAGTATGAAAAGTTATACACATAGATAGGATCTAAATCTTAAAACACCTCACTTAACTACCTAGAGCATAAGCCCTCAAAAAGATTGAGGCTTACTTTGCAGAGAGTAAAAATGCTGAAACCATCAATACAAAAATAATAATGAAGAGAGAACGAAGAGAGAAATGGAGACCGAATCCCAGCTCTGGCTGAGGCAGCCCGGGTTTACATTACTGCCTCATGCGTGCAGGTCGACAGTGACCGACTATTCAGCATGGCTGCACACATTCTGGATGAAAAGTGGAATAGACAGGTTTTTTTTTTTAAAAAGCAGAAATTCTAAAATTAATAAAAAAAAGCCTGCAGCCGCTGCTTACTAATGAAAAGCCATGATTGGCTCGCCAGATACAAAGGGACTGAGATGTGTGTTCATTTAAAAGCGTTTCGATTTGTTATTTATTGCCGCAGCCTCGTGCTGCATGTATTAACGTGTGAGTATACAGTAGTAGGACTGTCGCATTTCAGATAAGCATTTGGACATTAGCGAGAGCCCCTTGATGCTAGTTAAGGAATGAGCTTCCTTAAAATGTTTGCTTTATTCAAATGTTGCTGTGCCTGTATTCTGTTTTACGCTTTTATTCATGAGACATTTCATCACAAGTCCCGGTTTGGCTTGAACGCCTCTCTTATGCTATTTTGATGTCTTGACAGGACAGGACTTTATTATACTACTAGAGTTGTAACAATATGCGAAAGTCACAGGTTGGTCTGTACAGTAACTCGGTTTCAAAGTCACATTGAAACAGGTTTACAGTAACAGTTACAGTAACAGTTAAGTGGACTAAATCGAGCCACTTGTACTGTACTGAACAGCGTAAATATAACTATGCATACTGTTACAGTTTATTGTTATTGAATATATTTTGATACAAGATTTTTTTTTTTAAAACATATGTTATTTATAACTATATAACATAAAGTTACGTAGTAACATCTGAATGGGAGAAATCTGTAATTTTGCAAACTGGTAGAAAATAACAGTTTGACAGGTTTTAATTCTCGAAAACAGTACGCGATCCAGAATCAAATAAAAACAGCATGCCTTTTGCGCTGTCGCCGTTAGATGTCATAGGCTGAGAAAATGGATAATAAGAAACTGCCATCAATTTCGTTCTGTGATGAACAATTCAAGGATGCAAGAATTTAAGAAAGACCATAACACAAAATAGGCAGTACATAAAGTTCCTGCTAGACACATCAAACCTTTTTTTTTCACATGGACAGAAACTAAATTACCTTTTAAATTTGCACCTTAACTCAGTAGAAACTACTAACATTTGTCAACAGATGTGACAGGCCTGAAGCACATGCTTTAAAATAAAAGCATTCTTGTTTTTATCTACTGTGACATCCTGTACGCCATCGGCAAAGAGGTTGGAGATGGCTTGAGAACAGCCTTGTGACCACCTCTGTCTTTGTGGTGTTCGAGCATTCGGTAATGACTGATACCCAGGGCACTTGGCTGCTGGAATGAGATGACCCTGCACACTTAAGGGCAAATCCTGTGTCAAGAAGCTGTACCTCAGCCAGCAATAAAAAAGCTCTGTCACAAAACAAGCATAACAGCTCTGGATGAAACCCAGCAAACCAGTGCGCAGTGTGCTTTACGGCCTCAAACTGGCTAGTGGACTAGAAATCGTGCTTACGACGAAGGGGAGTTGATTAATTAAGAGGCGGGCGGGACGACAGACATGTCGTCTGAGAGGCTATGTTTCTTTCCTAATATCTGCCATCATCACAACTTATCCACACAGTCCACCCGGGCCCGAAGAAATCGCTTCGAGCCTTCAAAAGCATACAGAGTTAATTAGGACCGATATTCGAGCTCTCTCCTCCCCACTGGCCCTCTGCACATACATTAATACATCCTCCTCTTTGCAAATCATGGCCAGAATTACACTGTGGATATGTTACATTTCAGTAAGTTAGTCCTAACTTCTGCGAAAACTTACAATGTTGGAGCCCCACCAAGAAAAACAACATTTCAGGGACACAAATCCCTTCTTCAGGGGTGCAATCAATTTCAAAGTGAGGGCGATGAGAAGCTATTCTCCCGAAACAAGGGCTGAGAGTAATGGGAGTCCATGGAGGCCATGCTCCCGGCTCTTGTTAGTGCTGCTCGTGAGCCTGGCCTTCTTTGCCAGAATGTGCACCAGATCACAGCTAATGTTACCTTTCAAAGCAATAAAAGGTAGCTGCTACTGTTCCCGAGTCCTGGCCTTGACCCTGGATTGCAGACCGAGTCGAAAAGGGAGGGGGCGGAACAGGGCCCAGCATACACGGCACACACGGCGCACACACAGCTTGCAGATGCTAGCATTTAAAAGACAGGCAGCAAAGAGATGGCCTCCAGAGAAACTCAGTGAGCTGGGTAATCACAACCAGATTTGGCGCATTAAGATGGAAACAAAACTCAGACAGCTTGTAAAGTTTATGGCTCCTAGATTTGTGTGGGTGCGCACGTACACAGTATGTGTGTGTGTGTTATACAGTTTAAATTAAAGTAGCAACCTGAAAGGATGGATGAACAAATACAACACGGTTTACAATGACTAGTCTTTTTATATATATATATATATATATATATATATATATATATATATATTATCCAATTCAATATATATATTATGCACGCCATAAGGGCTCTATTTTTGTAGCAGTGGAAATGTAATTTTCAGTATAAAACACTCCAGATGTATGCTTTTTTTAAGCTGTAAGCAGTACAATCACTAAAATAGAGCGTGGTACATTTGCAGGAAAAAAATAAAACCTTAATAGTGGCACGCCACTATCACATCTGTGAATTTGGAGATTTATTTCCGTATAAAAATTCATATTAGTGCAGTCTGAATGGCATGCTCTTGTTAATATTAAACAAGAAATTACACTCTTACCTTGAGGAGGAATGAATCATGAGACCGAAGTGTCAAAATGCACCCGGAAAACCACGGCGATTCAAAGGAAGCAGCACATAAAAAGAGAAAACACAAACAAGTTAGAAACACTGCCCTGGAAAAAAAGAAAGAAAACGATTTTACACAACGTGCAATGACATATGAAACGCACAACCCATATCCCCAAGCTAGAGGAAATAAAGGGGTCTTTTTTTATTTTACGCTTTGTGCCATCACAAAAAGACATCTTTCATGTGCCTGGTAAGGCCATAAATCACACAGAACAGTAATGGAGGCGAAATAGGAGCCCTTGACCAAAATTAATCCCATTTAGTAGAGTGCTGATGAAAAGGACGAGAAGATCAGCAGTGCTGCATGAAACGTTAAAAAAAAAAACGAAAAAAAGTGTTAAACCATTTCCTTCATTTTCTCACTGCAGGAAAATCCAGGCAGCCATCAGATTGTTTGCCGTTGGTAATTAAATTTGTGTTAGCTTAAAAGATTAGCGCTATCTCTAGTTACACATCACTGTGTCACTGCTTGGGTCACAACGTGATCAGATGTGAGTGCGAAATAAGTGAGCCATGCCGATCCGAGGTATTCATGATTGAGTAGCGTGAAGACAAGTGGTAGTAAGGTTGGGTCAATGCCCATGGCACCGGGTTACTGTTTAGAAAGTTGGGACCTGTCACTAGTTGGAGCCTTTAAGCAAAGCCTTTAACCCTTTCTGCCTTAGAGCCGCTGTCACGGCTGACCCTGTGCACTGACCCCAACTTCTTATGTGAGGGAAAGAATTTCACTGTACTGTTGCATGTACGTCAGAAATAAAGGGCTTCTTCTTCCCTGGGCCATACTATAGCACGCAGAATTCAGACTAACATCCGCAAATAAACCAAGACTTAATTCATCTGGTAATGAAATTAGAATGAATGGAAGGCCAAGAGGCCCTGGCCTGAAAGTGCACTAAAGGCTGGGAGAGGAAATCAAAGCACATTAGAAGCAAAGGGTCTTAATGAATGCCAAGTGTGAGCATGTTCACATGAGAATGTCATTTATATGACCCGGTGTGAAAGTGATAATTAGTGCAGCGATGTGGAGCATTCATCAAGCCAAAGGGCATGCTTGTGAGCTCAACTGATTGGGGCACATAGACAATGAGATGGGGCACCTTTTCTCATTGTAAATGTCCAGCGCAATTCATTTCAGGCGGATGGGCTTGTTGCTGACAGCTCTTAGCTAAATGAAACATTTAAGGAAAAGGATGGATAGTCACCTAAACTTAGTGGACCCTTTAATACTTGCCTTTAATGCTTAACCATTAAGAATTAGATCATGGCTATGTTTTTTTTTTTTTGGTTTCATTGTGGTGCTTTCACATTACCACTATTCAGATGGTTCAGATGGATATTATAAATCATTTGTTTGGCAATACACACATCACCATACTGATTTCAAAAAACCATTCATTCATTTATTTTCTATACCACTTTATCCCGTGTACAGGGTTGCAGGTGCCTGGAGCATATCCCAGAAGGCTTGGGGCAAGGGTTGGGATACTGTATATCCTGTTCAGAGTGCCAATCCATCGCTGGGCAGACACACACACACACACACGCATACGCTATAATCAAATTAGAAACAGCAATTAATTTACTCTGCATGTCTTTGGACTGTAGAAGGAAACCTGCGCAACCGGAGGAAACCAACCAAGCGCAGGAAACCCACTAAGCGCAGAAAACGGCAATTAATCTACATACCGTAGGACTCTAAGAGGAAACCGACACCCTCCGAGGAAACCCCAAGCACAGGGAAAACACTTGGGGCAGAAATCAAACTCTTGACCCTGGGGGCGAACGCTATAGTGGTTACCACCATGCCACCGAATTCAAAAATATTTTTTTAAAATACACTTTTAATTGCTATATGTTAGGCTTTGAGGTATTAATAGGGTGTGGCGGCACGGTGGTGTAGTGGTTAGCACTGTCGCCTTGCACCTTCAGGGTCCGGGGTCGATTCCCAGCCAGGTTGTGTTTGCACGTTCTCCCCATGCTTGTTGGGTTTTCTCTGGGTACTCTGGTTTCCTCCCACAGTCCAAAAGACATGTAGGTTAAGTTAATTTGGTGCACCCAAATTGCCCATAGTGTGTGTGGGCCCTGCAATAGATTGGCACCTTGTCCAGGGTGTACCCTGCCTTGTGCCCTAAGTCTCCTGGGATAGGCTCCAGGCCCCCCATGACATACACAGCATTAAGCGGTATAGATGACGAGTGAGTATTAATATGGTGCAGTTTCTCTATAATCCTACAACTATAAAAAAATAAGCTATAAGCTATTCCACACTGGCAGGCAGCACAGCATTCCATGTGGTAGGTGCGAATTATTTCCAAAGTTCATTTAGAATTGCAACAAAATCTGATAAAAGTAATATAAAATCATTATGAATAAAGAATCGCAATACAAATCGAATCAGCACCTGGGTATTGTGATAATTGGTATCGTATTGACTGGCCCCTCATGATTCCCATCCCTATAAGGCACTTTTTACATTTTTTTAATTTTAAATAGGGAGGTAATAAAGACCATACATTTTTGTGTCTATTTGTCTTCAAACATTATCATCATCATCATCGCCATCATCATCAAGGCAATGCTATAAAATTGCTCATCAGACCAGAGGGAGCAAATCTAATTAAAAATCCATGAAAATATGTGAAAACTCATCTAGTATGACGTAAACCGTCTCACCCTGTAGGTAGTCTCTCATCTGATAAGCAGATAGGGTTTACTTTATTACTTTTTAATACACATATATCCTGTCCCAAGTTGAGTACGTTGAGGAGGTTTTGCTGGGCATACAGTATAATCTGGTACATAATGTATAACCCACTATAACTAATAAAACTTAATCCATTTAGTGCATTAGAATTTTTCTTCTTTTCCTCTGGGTCAATTCTTTAAAGAGCAACACAACAGAAAATGTTTAAGCCTTGTTTTAGTGGCATTTTTTGAAAAGATAAAAGTTAAGCTGACGCAGCTTGTGAATTGCACTTGACAAAACTGCACTTCACTATCATTTTTTTTAGAACCCAAACACACACTCAAAAAAAAAACAAATTTAATGACTTCTCACAGCATACTTGCATCAGCCCACATATAGGGGACCATTCAAAAGTCCTTTGAAAATTTTGACTTGTGTTTCGAGGCGTAATGCACCTGGAGGTGGAAGCGACTGTTTACAAAGAACACAGACGAAAACCTTGAATCTGCATGAAAGCAACTCATTCCTGCTGCGCTCATCTCATTCTCTATACCCTGCATTCCTGTGTCCTTTGGTACATCGGCTCCAGCTACACCTCATCTAACATGTATATGACTCAAACAGGCCTTGGGTTGGATTTATTCCGGGGACGCACTGTTGGCTTTACTGATAATCGATCAAAGTAGCAACGCTTCATTTAAATCTGTCTTTATGGCACCGCCAAGCATGACCCGGACTTCCTGATCTGTCTCCTTGTCACCAGTTTGGTTGTCTTCGCTCAAAACAGGCTTCCATATGTTAAGCACAAACACCTTGACATTCTCTGCAGCATTAGAATTATTGATTCTCTTTGATGCTTCACAGCTGGGACAGTGCAGTTGCTGCATTCAGCAAATCTGACAAAAGAAGTGAAGTCTTGCTATCTATCGTGTCCATTCCATATACCGCAATTTGTTGGCAAAATTGATAACAGAAAATTACAATACCTGAGAGATAAAGAAGTCGATCAGTAGAAAAAGAAGAAGACAAACAGGTACACAAACATGCGTCAGAAAAATGGCACCACCCTGTCTTTTAGTATGTAAGTATGTAGTATACGGTATATGAAACGCCACCTAGGTCTCTGATAATATCACATCAGCTGGTCCCTTAGTGATTCTTATCCCTATTAAGACCCACTGCTGCAAACCACTGGGCACTTGATTGAAATGATTTTATAGCACACATCGTTCACATTCTCAAATAAAAGCTTCATCTCAATTGTGTACCTATTAGTCTGGATTTTAAAAAATCTTGTTTTTGCTTCATTCGGTTTGGTTTGGTTTGATTTGATTTGCTGAGGGGTTTATTGGGCTGAAAACAATATCTACAGTTTAAAATTTTACTCTTCAATAGGAGATTGTTGAATAAACCTTTGCTTAAGTTGTAGGAATCGCATTGTACGTATTCAAGTATGAATGTATGAAGAAAATAGGGTACACAATAAATAAATCATTTCAAGAGTATCGCATCCAGCATTTGTTTTCTCTTTTTGTTCATCAATCAACTTGTCAAGGATAAATGACAGTGCTGTGCATTTTAGCTGTTCCGTGCAGCCTACTGCCTTGGTTTGAGCTCTCAATACAAACAGCGGGTTTGGTGTACTTCCTACAGTCGGGCTGAACCAGAGTTGATGTTTTTGGTCACTGCTAGCAGGCCAACACAACTCTCACAATGCTCAGCCGTTCTCATGCTGGTTATTTTGCTGTGTTCTCATCAACCCAATCTACCGACGGGGAAACAAGCTTTCCAGTCAACTGAACTAAACAATGCATACGATGACATAGAGCTCTCTGAGACTGTCCTTATGTCTGCCAATGGATTATTTTTTTGTTTGTTTGTTTAACACATTAAGCTAATACATATAGTGTATTATACGGACCAGACGACATGGTGGCTTGTGGTTAGCAATTCAAGTCAGGGTTCAGCTCCCGGCTTAAGTCTTTGTGCATTGAGTTTGCATGTTTTCCCCGTGCTTAGTGGGTTTTCCTCCGAGTGCTCCAGTTTCATCCCACAGTCCAAAAGTATGTAGGTTGGGTTAATTTGGCGCTCCCAAATTGCCCATCTATTCATTTTCTATACCACTTTATCCTGTGTACAGGGTTGCAGGTGCAAAGGTTGGGATACATCCTGGACAGAGTGGCAATCCATCGCTGGGCAGTCACATACGTACACCACAATCAAAATAGGAACAGCACTTAATTTACTCTGCATGGCTTTGGAGTGTAGAAGGAAACCGGCGCACCCGAAGGAAACCCACCAAGCGCAGGAAACCCACCAAGCGCTGGAAACCCACCAAGCGCAGGGAACGGCAATTAATCTGCATACCTTTGGTATAAAGTCAAAAAACATAAAGATCAGGCTAATTGATGTTGCCAAATTGCCTCTAGTGTGTAAATGAGTGAGTGAGCGGGTGTGTGTGTGTGTGTGTGTGTGTGTGTGTGCCCTCTTCGATGGATTGGCACTTTGCCAGGGTGGACCCTGCCTCATGCCCCAAGTCTCCTAGGATAGGTTCCAGTCCCCTGGAAAGCTTTTTTTTAAAGCATTTTTTAAAAAAAACAGCAAAACACCCTACAGTGATGTTTACAGATGTTTAGTTTCTATATTTTTCTAGAATATTTTTTGTAGAGAAACCTTCTCTCCTCTATATTTGTACAGCTAGGTTTTTTTATATTTCTCTTACGTATATTGTATATTTTGTTTTATGTTCTATAGATATATTTTTCCTATCTTAGCTAAAAAAAAATCTATTTTATTTATTTTTATTCATATTTATTTCCTATTAATAATCTTTTGTGTATGTACTGTGTATGACTGTGTATGTGACAAAATTCGAATTTTTTTGACTAAAAAAAAGTCTGGACTCGTACAAACTAAATGAACAATGTGAATTTTACTCTGCATGTATTCTAATATATAGAATTATGAACTGTACATAAGGAGTTTGTACTGCCTGTCGCAAATATCAAAACTAAGACCGCACGATTTGTTTTAAAAAAATCAGACTGCAATTATTTTGCCACATATTACGATTATGATGTAAACTGTAATATAAAACTTTGAAACATGCCATTTTGTATTCAAACGTATTCATCTAGGCTAACATTAAATAACTGGACAGATCGAATTAAGAGGATGTTTGCCAATATTAATTTATTTATAAACTTAAAATGATACAAATTAATGCTTAATCAAAATCACTTGAAATCAAATGTGAAGCACTAATCTAAAAAATGTTGCAAGCATTTTAAGGCATATTTATTATTAATGTCATTATGTTTTAGTAAAAATAATCATTTGATTGACAATCAGTTTTAATCCTAAGAGTTTACTAATATAAAAAACAATCATTCTATAAAAACTTCTAGGTGGTCTTTTATTCTCCATAGGTTTCCAAACATCTACGTATTAAATGTTACTGCTGTCTGACTGACAGGACGATCAGCTGTGTACACAAGAGCGGGTAATTACACCAATTATGTCTATTAAATGTCTAGTCTATATAAAGTGTCCAATTACAGCAAATGCCTGTGTCTTCGTAAATTGATGTTTAACTTGTAGTAGTCATAAGGCCAAATTTTGCTTTTTAAAAACTGCTCTAAAATAGCAGGCAGATTTTTAACACCATACACTCAAAGCAACTCCACGGCAAGAACCTCAATGTTATTACTATGGCATGTTTTTGAAGACAGTCTTACTTAACTGAACCAGCAAACAATAGAAACCACAGAGACAGCTTTAGTCTGTTTCGGATTTTCGTTCCACTTTAGACTGCCCTATGTTTTTACAGTAACCTAAATCCAGTATCAACACGAGAGATGTAGGACGCTAAGAACCTACAGACTCCCTCCTCTCTCGTGTCAGATACTGAAACCATGCCAGCTATTCGAGCTGCTGGTCACACAATAGGGATAAATCAGAAGAAAGCTGCTCCTGCACGTGGAACCCACAGAGACATGAACGCGCAACGTCTTCAGCGTTTAGTGTATGACCTTAACAACAACCAGCTTACCCAAGCCAAGGATACTCCTACAACTACTGCTGGCCTGCTGATTTTTTGTTTCAATTCAAAATCATGTCTACAGCTTAGGCTCGACACAACGAAATATAGTCCTGCCTCCGTGTCACGCTGAAAGTGGAAGAACGTCAATGATGGAGCTGCTGGCACGTGACCGGGAGCTTCTGCATTTTGAGCTCTGTCATCTTGTTACTCACTGAAAATGAAATATCGCATTAGGATCAGGGCCAGAGACAATGAAAAGAGAAGAATTTATCACAAAGTCATCAGCTTTATAGGGCATGAGGAGAGTGGTTCATGCACTAGAGAGCTCGGTCCAGACTACCGGTTAGAGCACAGCACCACGCTCTCGCTGGCACCTTCATAATTTATGGACTCTATTATTTTACCAAAATAAAGAGTTTAAAGCTGCTAGGATAATTTTTTTTTATATAAATATACACCATATTTTTCCTGAAATATAAACCACGTCATCAATCATGATGTTGTGGAATATTAATAACCTTTAAAAGCTCAGAAAAAAACAAGAATTCCACTTGTACTAATGGGGCTATTATAACATGAGAACATGTTGACATGCAGACCAGGCCTAGTGCTTAACCCTGGGAAGGCCTTCATTGTCTATCATCGCTGTTAAAACAGGGCTGAAAGAGAGACTAAAGTAGAGCAATTTCCACAGAAATTGCTCTTTAACGATGGGTTATTTTATGACAAAAAATGTTAACTTATAGCAGGCTGCCTTCTAAATGTTTTAAAACTATACCTCAAAGTTTGGAGTTCGAGATACAGTATGAGAATGTAGTTTTGCTTTAACTTTGAAAATTGTTCAGTACAGAACACAGATTTTGCCTGCTATCTTTCAAAAAGACATTATGTAACATAATATAGTTTGAAGGAATTTTCTGAATATTTGTACGTTTTTCTGGGTCACAACTTAGAACATTTGTGGCGCGTGGGTAAATTTGATTTGATACCAACCCAATCCATTATTAGTCATTAGTGGTAATTAGGATGAAGCACAGATGATGTTAGTAATAGTCCTAAGAGAATTTAATTTTATATGCTTATTCCTTGGCGGCAAGGTGGCGTAGTGCTTAGCACTGTCGCCGTTCACTTCCAGGGTTGAGGGTTCGATTTCCACATAGTGGGTTTCCTCCCACAATCCAAAGACATGCAAGTTATGTTAACTGACATTTCCAAATTGCCCATAGTGTGCGTGTGCCCTAAGATGGAATGGATCTCTTTCCAGGGTGTACCCCCCACCTTGTGCCCTAGGTCTTCTGGGATAGGCTCCAGGCCCCTGTGACCCAGGATAAGTGGTATACAAAATAGGGTTAGGGTCGCAATTGTTTTCTGTGGCAATTGAACAAATCCAAGTGAAATGGAACAAATTTGTCTTCCCTCTATAATCTTACAGGTGGTGTGCCCTAAACTATTCACACATTGGCAGACAGGACATGCAGCACATGCCCTTTGTGGACATTATATGTCAAATTTGTTTAGAATTGTAAAAACTGGACAATAATTCATATTGAATTGGAATATCTATGACAATTTGATACTTAAAGAATCTTAATCCAAATCAAATCTGCACCAAGGTATTGTGGCAATATTGTATTGGGTGGTCCACGGTGTTTTCGATCCCTACAAAGCACCATTGCATAGATCAAGATGTAATCTGGTAATAAACAGGGTGGTGAAGAAAAACTCCCTGAGACAACATGTGATGGCAGATAGAGAGATTATAAATCATTACAGAACACAGGTGTAGAAAAGTGAAGGCAAATGCTGCTAAGTGCATTGCAAGGATGTTCAGGATGAGCAGATTGGAAAACATACTGCGAGTCCTGAGACTCATATTGTGAATCCTGGGATGAGAACAGTACAGTCTTCATAATTATCGCGGCAGTTGTTAGGTGCAAAACAGATGAGACTCTCCACTGATGCAGGGGAAACTTGAGAAAGGGAAGTGCAATTCTTTTGAATAT
Source organism: Clarias gariepinus (assembly GCF_024256425.1). Taxonomy (NCBI): domain Eukaryota; kingdom Metazoa; phylum Chordata; class Actinopteri; order Siluriformes; family Clariidae; genus Clarias; species Clarias gariepinus. The sequence continues at coordinate 10,505,417 of NC_071118.1, read as the reverse complement.
CTGAGTGGGGGTTTCCATAATATCAGGAGGTGTGTAACTAAGTGCGGTAAATAAACAGAAATGAAAAGTATCACATCAGAATAAACCTACTGTACATGTCAGATCATTATTACAATTTGTGTCTGCGTAATTTCCTTACCCTAATTATCTACAACAACAAAAAACAGAGAAGCAGTAGCCTGTAAAAATTCCTCAGGAAACAAATATCTAAAACACAACATGAGGCTGTGTTTCATATTGTTTTGAGAAATTTGCTCAAAGATATCAATGGCCAGAATACGTCTACAGCAGAGCCTATTATTTTCTTTCAGCCTTAGCTCCATGCAATCAGTCAATTAAATCTTTCAATCAATCAGTCAGTCAAGCAAACTCTCAATTAATGAAAAAAGAAACGAGAAAAAAAAAAAATGAAAGAAAACTCATGCAAAGCCAGCAGCACAGTGGCTTTGTGGTTAGCACTTTCACCTCGCACCCCAAGGTTCTGGGTTCAATTTCTGCCTCAGGGATGTGTGCATGGAGTTTGCGCGTTCTCCCAGTGCTTGGTGGGGTACTACAGTCTCCTCCCACAATCCAAAGACATTCAGATTAGACTCACTGGTGTTTCCCAAACTGCTTGTAGTGTGTGAAGGAGTGCGTGTATGTGTGTATGTGTGTGCCCTGCAATGGATTGGCACCCTGTCCAGGGTGTCCCCCGCCTTGTGCCATACTGTAGGTCTCCTGGGATAGGCTCCAGGCCCCCCGGGACCCTGAATACAGGATAAAACGGTATAACATTGAGTGAGTGAGTGATGAAAAAGCATGATGACATGGTAATAAATCTTCATCTCCTAAGTGTCCTTATAGTTAACTTATAATAAAAAATAGATTCTCCTAACAAAGATTCAACTTCTTTCTTCTGAGTCAAATATCTCGTATCTTGTCGGTCCATATTTGCTTTTACAAAGAACATAAGGAAGCAGACATTGCAGTTATTTTGTCATGTTCACAAGCAGAAGGAATCGGGGATCCCGTCTGTCCAGGCCTAGTTGATATGCACAAGCCAAAAAACAGCTCACATTGTGCTTCATCAGATGGCTGATAATATTTTGTCAAGCCTACTCATAAACCCACACAGCCTTTTCACCCAGCATAATTTGAAGAAGTTGCAACTGGTATGAAACAAATAAACGGGGGGGAATTCAAAACCAAAAATGAAGAGACCTTAAAGATGACATTTAAAATTGATGAAGTGAAATATCCTTTTATGTTTGGTAATTAAACGGCAAATCACCCAAACATTTTAGCACTACTTTAGGACAGTTTTTAAAGATCCAAGTGTATAACCATTAAAGATCATTTTCTTCATTTGAATAACAACCCTATGTTCTATAATATTTTTTTCGACTCCTTTTATTCAAGGTTATTTGCCTAAAAAAGGCTGGGGAGTGAGATGACTAGAGACAACAAACACCAGTTTCAAATTTGGTAAATATTTTCGGAGAACCAAATGAACCCAGGTTTGAGGTTCCCAGGTTTCCCAGGTGGATGAAAGGAGAGCCGCAGCCCACACTTCGGCGGTTTGTTTAGTTAAAGAGCTTGGCTTACAGTGACAGAGATTAAATCAACACCAGACTAATACCAAATTACAAAGTAAAGAAATGACCATGAACAAGATCCCGTTGCTAGGTTAGAGCACGGGCTCCAGTCGGAATCGGTCAATACCCCACATCAAGTAAGGCAAAGAAATCTCACTGAAAAACCCAGGCATCTTGCTCTTTTTTTCCCAGAAAGCAATATGTCTTCTCTTGTTGACAGGATGAAAGCTGTGGTTGCCATCTCTCAGCTGTCATGTATAATAGAGAACGGTTCAAATGCCTCATCCGATACCTTGCCTATTGCAGCACTGCTGTCACGTCTCGCCTCACCTCGGCCAAAAATGGCACCCTTTTTTGCTCTGAATCCTAGCTGTCGCTCTGTCAGAAAAAAAACAAAAAAACGAGGAAACAAGACTGAAAACGTCCACCACCTTGCCATCCTTTAGCTGATGAAGTGCTTCCAGCTGCCAGGCAATTTTCAAAGATGTTCCTTCTGATGAAACATCACTGTTTATTATCGGTATCTTTACAATACTCACTTGTTCGACATCATTTAAAAAAGTAAAACTACTTAATTGCTTGTATACTCGTTAAATCTGCATCAAACCCCTTAGCATCAAAAGACAGATTAAAAAATAAATACTCAACGTTTCTAAAGCTAATCCGGCAGGATTATTAGGTTGTCATAATGTTGTGGTAATGTTAATTTGGCAATGATACAGATGTTGGGACACCACTGGTATTACTCTGATGGAATGGTTACTATCAAGTTAATACCAAAATGATGACCTGAGCAGGACTTAAACTTCAGCTGCTGCGGTGGGAACACTGCATGCTAACCACTGGACCACAAGGAAACATGCTGTTGAAGCTCGTAAATATGATGGTCTGGCTTGGAAGATGAACCTCATGGTAATTTTCCGAAGGAAAATGAAACAGAGGAGATGCGTGAAATGACACACATGACATTCTGTAAATACTTGGTAAAGTTGCACGGTAAAAAAAATCAACAGTACAAACCACAGGTATGTTTAATAGTGAAAGTAAGAGCTTTTCCATACTGACACTATGTGATGAGAACTCACAGGATGGGGACTAAACAGCTGTGGGGCCTTAAGATTACTACAGACTAATCAGAAAAAAAGGTTCAGTCTGCTAGTTGGAAAAATTGGACTTTGTAGCAATGGAAAAAGCTTGTGTGTTCTGATGAGTCCAAATTGACCCCATTCCACAATGATGCGTGAATCAAGGTAAGAAGGCGCCCATTATGGATAAAGTACCCGTTGTACAAGCCTCTGGAGGCAGTGTTATGATCTGAGGCTGCTTCAGTTGGTCAGGTCTAGGCTCAACACCATTTATGGCAATAAAATGAAATTAGCTGACGACCTGAATGTACTGAATGACCAGGTTATTACATCAATGACGTTTTTCTTTCCTAATGGCAAAAAAAAAAATGTTCCAGGAATCGAATTGTTAAAGAGTGGTTCTTGGAGCATGGAAAATCATTTTCACACATGAACTGGCCACCACATTGTGTCTTAAAATTACAGATAAATGTGACTGAATGAAATCTTTGACTGAGCGATTTTTTTGTATTTTTTTTGCCTAGGCACTGTACATTTTTTATTTCTACCTCCTAAAAAAAGAAACGTGGGTAAAAAAATGTCGAACACAGGTGCAAACAATCAACATAACATTTATTATTCGGGAAGGTGGGAAAAAGACAGGGTCAAAATCAGGAAAAAGCAAGTTCAACAAAAACTAACACAAACCAGACACAATTGGTTAACAAACCAAAGACAGGAGAGGGACAGAGACAGGTCTAGTACAAAAACCCAAGACAAACACAAGCTTATGGAAACCACTTCGAGAAGGGGGATCAGTGACAGTGATGACTACTGAATGTAATTTTTTTGAAAAAGACCACAAAAAGATACAGCAAGAGCTATTTACCTCTAATGTAAATGAACTGGATATGATCAAGCTCATGTCATAAAACATTATGCAGGATTCTTTGGTAGGTTTTCTTAAGATGTGTATCTAAAGCAACAGCTAAAATTGCATTTTTGATGCTTTATGTTGCATGAACGTATGATCTACAGTCCGACAGCAGACGCTATAGTGTGACCATCTGATAGGCACTATGTTCAGTTCCAGAGATTTCAGATAGGAGTGGAAAATCTGGTCAGGAAATTCCTTGTGTGCAAAACCCAGCTGAGTCAGATCTCATTTATTTCACACCTTTCTTCAGCAATCCCAATTTATACAGCTGCTTCCTCCAATTGGGCCATCACCCAACAAACCCCTCTACTCGGCTGCATCTTTCAATTTGCAGCATCCAAACCACTAAACAGCACCACAACAACCACTTGATTAAAAAAAACCTCTGCACATAGTGCATTTGTTCCATCCATGTGGGAAAAGACATGGCCAGAGTAGTATTAACAAGACTGGAGCATCATTAATATCCTGTGTAGAAGGGCGTTCAACTGCAGACTCCCCGAGAAAAAAAATGCTAGTGTGGGTCTGCGATGTGTCACGAACTTAAAAAAGTCTCTCCGCTTCAGTTAATCACAGATGCTCTCTGAGATTCACTAAGGAAAGTGCATGCTGTAAATATAAGATGCTCTTGAGCTGCAGCCAGCAAAACCTGAAACAGTACTGATCCTGCAAAGGCTTCCAAGACGGATCCAAAGAGGCCCCCTGCTAAAGAAAATACTGCGATCGGCCGTACTGCCTGCTGCTCTGGAATGCAATCAATTGTACCGTTCTTCTTCTTTCACACTAACATATTTCAATAACATTCGAAATAATAATAGAAGCAGTGAACACTTCCAGATGTTGAGGTTCAAGGCCTGGAAACTCCAGACCGCAGATAAATATTTCACTATGAGTTCAGGCGATTTATTGTTTTACTGCTTCAATACTGAATTTTGAATTCTGGCTAAGATGAGGTTGATCATTTGGTTCCCCTTCAGGGACGAGACCCCAGATTTAAACTTTTCTCCCCCAGCTCCCTACGGAACATTGAAAAAGAAAACGAACACTATTTCGGTAGCACTGACACTACTTCGAGTGTGGACATCTTCGTCCCAGTGGACATCTTGAGGTGTTAAGCTGTTTGGTCCTTCACTCATGATGGGAAAACATGATGACTGAGGGCGATGTCGATGTCGAGTGAGAAAAGCTACCCTCAGGGGCTTCATGGCATGTAGTGTCCTCCATGAAGTCTTCTGCAGTTTTTCACAAAATAACCACATAAATACTACAAGTCAAAGTCACTAGGGATCACTTGGCGTTCCATGATGCAATGACGACAACCTAGTGGTGCACACAAGCAGTTGCTGCCTTACAGCAACTCCTCATAAAGCCTCATAAAGCATACTTCATGCAGAAACTATGTTGTGTTGAATTCCATGAACAATATTCCTTGACTAGATTGCAGAGCAAACAGACATTGTGCCAACGTTTTGCTTGTCCTATAGCATTATGCAAATGACAACTTAAAAAAGTAGACAGATGGACGTTCTAGGAGACCAAGCCTGTGATTGGATGTTTCATAACAAGCTGTGTTCCTGCTCTGTTAATAATAATAAAACAAAATTAAACCTTTTTTTTAAAGTGCAAAGTCTCTGCCAATTGTGAAGTATTTAATCTACCAGAAATATAAAAGGAAAAGAAAAAGAACAAGTATTCTTTTTTATCCAGACATTGAGGTTAGGTCAGGCTTCACACCTTTTCCAACTAATTTTCCCTTCTTGGTCATGATTGGTCACTAAAATTTGTCTCATCTCTGATTGTTTAAATGCTTTATTATGTATGAAATGGGAAGCCAAGCAGCGCCAGCGCAACACAGATGGGAAAGAGTTGTGCTTATGGTGTTTACCAATCAGCAAAGGGTGCAAAACCTCCTTCTAGGAAACTAGTCAAGTCATTTAGGAATATATTTATACTGACAGTAGAGAAACAATCAAATCAAGTGTTTATGTACAATATACATTAAATCATACATACATACATATCCAACAAATCATTAAAGGTTTACACCACCCCTCAACACCATTCCTATTGAAAATGTATTCTTATCCGCTGGATCTCATCCAACTATTACGATTGTTACATTCCTGTTGATACAATTTTTTAACCCAATTGAGTTATTATTCCAATTATTTGTAGAATATTACAGCCAATGTAAAGATGCCTGGTGCCACCTGCATTGGTGAAACACTGGTATATAACAATCAGTACAAAAACTTTAAAAGAATGCAAGCTAAAATCTTGCAGAGATGATTTCAACTTCCCACAACCATTGTACATGTCATATCTGGATTAGTATGCTGAGGGCATCAAAATAATAAAATCGAGTGAAACAGCAGCAATAGGAGACTTTTTCGGGTAAATAAAAAAAAATGAACCAATAAATATTTATGATACAAATTGCTTACATATTTGCACTACTGCTTTGCTGTATCTACTACTGTGGATATTTGTTTCGTAGTAATTAACTAAAAAAGTTCCATCCCAATGCACAAATACAGACAACTCTATCTAACAATGTTCTGTTTAAAAAAAAAAAATCTAATCAATATATCAAATTATCAACTAACTAGAGATGTTTGGAGTTTTGTTTTGTTTTTATAAAAAACAGGCAGAAAAATCTATCAAAACCCCATAACCTTATTCCAATTTCTGAAGCTATTTTGTGCATCCATAAATAGAAAATGCATATCACTTTATATACTGTATCAAAAAGTTGATTTTTGTTAGCATTAAAATAGATACTTTGTGGGTTTTTTGCTTCGTCGGTTTTGTCCAATAAGCACACTATGGCGAATCGGCATCCTAATATGCGATTGAAGAAAGCCTGTCGTTAAAGTCCGCTGTTCTGGTGCTATTCATTAAAAGATAAGGCCACATGGTTGACCGGTTTTTCCACGTGAATCAGCTTCGAGTTGCGAAAAACAAGGCTATTAGAGAGGCTGATGGACACTTTAAATGACATGAGTTAAATCATTTCCTCATTATGCCTTTCAAATGGAGCACTCGGCTGAAGTTGCTCCTGTTAAGATAAGTAAGCTTAAAATTTTTAATATGTTCTCAGCGGCTCTCTAATAGGCAACCTGTAACCTGAGCGCTCCATAGAATAATTAACACTAACTAGTTGAAGACCAATTATTCTTGTTAGACATTTTCTCCATTACAATGTGCAGCGTGAGGTTCCTGCAAAGTTCTGAGAAAAGTGATTTCCCTGAAGAGCTGGCTGATGATGAAGCAGTCCACAGGTGCGCATTGTTGTGATTACCTAGCCAACCGAACACTCTACAGAGAGGTTTTACAAGAACACAAGCAGGACAAAGGTCAAGTCCACAACCTTGTGCAACTCAAGTCTGAGTTTAGGGTAATATAATGTCATTAGCATATGCCTGGGAATCACCTAGAAGTACCCAGACTTGCCTTTAGATGTTTTAATTAAACCTATTTATAACACACTGTGGTTATCAACACAAAAGTGGCGATCAGAGGGTGTTTTAAGCCTGTTTCTCTATATGAGAGTGACAGGTATTTATACAGAGTCAGCCAAAAAAAAAAAAATACACTTCAGGAAAAAAAAAATAGTATGATGAATATTATATTAATATAATATGAATAATATTATCATATTATTATCATAATACTATCATAGATATCAATATATAACATATAGCAATAAATGTAGTATTCAAATATTTATACAAGTTTTTCTTTTCCTGAAGTGTGTATACATTTGTTTTGGCTATATACTCTATACGTATATATATGACACACCAACAATGGCAGCAATGTTCTCCGACAATCATCATGCACAAATTGCCGAATGGTTTTAATATTTTCAGGGCTTGAGTTAGTTGAAGGTCCACCTGATCTCTCCTCATTTTCCAGTTATGTTCTTTCGCCCTTGAAGCGGGCGTGCCACTACATGTCAAATGTCTCTGTGGCAGATTTTGTTCTTGCTGTCCTGGATAAAATAGAAATGATGAAATGTGGTAACACACGTGGTAAGAATAGCACCTGCTGCACAGCTCTCGATGTACACAGGGTGATGTCTTTTGGCACACCGACTTATGAAGGACGGTGCTCCCTGTGACTGAGCGTGCAAACTAGTCTTGTATGTGTGTGTATATACATAAAACTGTACTTGTATGTGTACCTGTACTGTTGTGCATTTGGCCATACAACATATCACACCATGCCATCAGTAAATATTCCTCTTATTAGCACATTACAGGTTTTAGGCTATGTTCACATTACTGGCCACATTGCTCAATTTAGATTTTTTGGTCAGATCGATGGTTCACATTCATACTTAAAAGTGACCTTTATCCAAAATCCTCTAACGTTGATGTTTCTGTCCTCTAAAATGGCATGTACAGTACACACACATCAATACATCTTTGCTTACGTTATCTGGGTTAAAACACATCAAGGGCTTATGTGACCACTCATTCATTTTAAACAATGGATGCAATTTTGGGATTTTGCTCTGGAGGATGGCAATCAGTTATTCGGCTGTATTTGCTGAGGTCTAGAAGATGGACGAAAGCCAGCCGCCTTGCTTTAGATGTTTGGGCACTGCTGTGAAATCCCTGTGCTGCCGGTGCTGAATGACGTCAGCAAGCACCCTACGCATACACAGAGGCAGAAAGTCACATGAATACCAATCTGGCTGTTCTCATTCGGGTTACATGACCACATATCGGTAGTGTATCCGATCTAGGGCCACATATGAAAATGACTCAGATCAATTCTAAAATAAGATCAGATTTGTGCACTTAGAAAGCCCTGAGTCAAATTGGGGTAAAAAAAATGGAATAAGTCACTTCAGGCTGGTAATAAAAACACAGCCTTAGTTCTTTCTTTTACTAGACAGGGACAATTCCATTACTGTCTTTTAGTCTTTCAAAGTTATGGTTATAACTTGAAATTCCCGACAGCATCTTTCAAGAAACAGACAGCTAAAATTTCAATCTCACTGAAGTCAGTATCAAACATAACAATGGGTATTATTGCGTCATGAAATATTAGGGCCAATCGGGGTCTTATACAAAAGTAAGTCACGCAACAAGGGTAAACAGGAGATAGGGGCAGAAACCATTATTGTTTGATTATTCAATATTTATATACTGTATATTGTTAATGTTTTTAACATTAACCACAGCCTGGTCAGAAAGGATATAATTAGCAGGAGGAGGATAGCATGAAAGAACCATGACATTGAGTAGTGCTCACTATCAGTTGTCAGATTTAAACCACTGAAGACATTTTATTCTCTCTCTCTGTCTCTCTGACAGCTTCTTTCTCTTTGTCTTTTCCTGCTTGTTCTTATATATATATATATATATATATATATATATATATATATACAGAGAGAGAGCACAAGTATAGTCCAGCTGTAATAGAAACTGGGACATAATTAATGCCCTGCTGTTTAATCTACCTGTATTATTTTATGCCTTCAATTTTAATATTAAATATGTAAGCATGCACAATAGTCAAACAGGATACAAATTAATTAAACTTCTGTAACAAATTCTGTTGTTGCACTACATGTTTGGCAGCACTAACACCACTAAAGTGTCTCCCTAGTGCTTTATGGACGAAGCCTGATGAGGCCATGCTGGAACTCTCTGAGTGTTTACTGAAAGCCTGGTGCTGGTAGCCAAGAAAAGTTAAATGACTGTGATTGCCTCCTGGAGCTGATAGATAGTAATCTAAAATACTGATTACTGACACAGACCTATACCCATTCATTAGAGCCTCACTTCACACTGTGCCAACCATATTTTATACGACATCGGAGAAAGGAAGTAGTGCAGGGTGCCAGATTGTGCTCGCTCATGTGGGGCAATTTAAAATGCATAAAACGAAATTCTATAAGTTTGATTTGTCATTCAAACAGGATTGCACCAGGACTGGAAAACAAGCCTGGATGAATGCAATATTGAGATATTACTGATATTCACAGATATCATGAAATCTCTGATATCATGAACTTTTAGTACACTCACCAACCCTAATGTTACTCAAAGCAACAACAGCTGATTTAATTTAATAAACACACTTTCTTTTATATCCTTTCTATATCCTTGTTAATCGTTTCCTTTTGTAAACAGGGCTAAGATAAAATTTAAGGCAAAAAATCATGTGACCTGACACAATTTGATATAACTGACCTTCCTCGGATGTTTTATTCTTCTTCCCCCAACAATGGTCGACGATTATATTTTTTGTCATTAACACGCTATACGTTTCCTGCCATTTGTAGTTTATGTGTCTTGTGTTGTGCTGACACTGGAGACATTTAGTTAGAAATGTGACCGTCATGATAATTGAACACTTTAATATTTTCATTTCTCATAAATTAGACCTACTTTACACAGGCAGTACCCCAACCTTATAACTCACCTGAAGCAGAGACACAATTTGCCTGTAGATCTGTCAGCCACTGCACCGGCACCCCCACCTCGGGTTCAGATAAATCTCTGGCTACTACCCCCAAGGGTGAAGAGCAAAGTATTGCAAGTTTATTCCATGCGCTGCTGCCTAACAGCTCCACTCATTCAAAGATGACAACTGACACTATAACATTCTTTATTTGTTAAGACATCCAGCTTTACAGTGTTCTAGAGAATTAAGGCTTCAGAAATCTCCTCCACGTTTTATTGTTCATAAAATACAAATTGAATTCTTCTGTTCACTGGTCAGTTACCCTACCAGCTGCTTAAAAAGTTTTAAGCACAAAGTTTTTTCATATTGCACTTAATTGTTCTTGTTAACCTTGAGCATCCTTCATTTTTTAAACCAGGTGTTTTACCACTGTACTGTACTATACATTTAAAGCAGGCAGAGAACATGTGTACAGAGCTTGTGAAAAGGGACATTTTGTGAAAAGTATAAATTTTATTTGATAAGTAAATTATCAAACTCATTGAAATGCATAGCATCATTCCTTTGCATCGCTCAGTTCCATTGTATCGCATTGAGTCAAAACCTTTTTTTTATTTTTTGGAGTTTAACCTGATTTTCTCCCTAATTTAGTCATATCCAATTCCTCCGCAACACTAGGGGGCTCCCACATTGGGCTACTACTGCTACTACTACTTGGTCCAAAGACTATCACGTGTTTCCTCAGAACCACGTGTCGCCAGCGCACCACATCTTTTCGAACTGCTCACTCACGCACCGTTGGGGGCGGCCTAACTCACTATCCGCTCCTTCCGCTTGCGTGAGCTCACAGACGCCCTTGATTGTCTGTTGAGCCGTGATTAATGTGAAAGCACTAAGTACCTCTTATCCCTCCCCTCTGAGAGAGCCCAGCCAATCAGCTCTATCTAGACCTCCGGCTGCGAGAGGTTACAGCATCACCGGTAATCGAATTTGCGATCTCGGTGTATCAGTGTATCGAAAGATGAGTATGGTATCTGTCTCGCACCAGAGATGCCCAAGCCTACCCTATAGCCTAGTGAATGCACAAGCCAGACATAAACTCTATTAGAGACGTGGCATTTTATATTTTTTCTTAGTCAAAAGAAAGTCTGAAAAAGATATTCAGATTTTTTTCCCTGGAATGCCCTTTTGTGGCAGGCAAGTTAGACATTACCTTTCACATTGGGGTTCCTGTGGGGAGAAGCAGCGCGGCTGCATGAAGCTCAGGCCAAACTGTGGCCAAACTGATTAGTAGTAGCGCAAAGCTGCTGGATTGTCCTGGCTTTTTTTTACGACTAAACATCAAGAGGCAGCAGTCAACTCCTCTGAGCCATAGAGACTTGTGACGGACTGCATTATAACAAATCACAATGAGAGTAATTAGCGAGTAAGGAAATCTGCTCAATTCTGTTGCTGTCGTTTTTGCCACTGGTGATGGAAGACAGAAAAGTTTTGTGACAATAATTTTTCAGCGTGGCTACAAATTCGCAACTAATCCAGAAAAAAAAAAGACTGTATTTGAAGGCAGATTTATGCAAAAGACAAAAGAAATACCGAGCAACTGTCTGGCATATGCGCCGAACAGAAAGTCAGGACAGGCGACACAAGACAGATGTTTCCTTCATGCCAAATAATTACTTCTGGCACCAAGGGTGGGGATTAAATCCAAATCCCAACTAGTTATGCTCCAATACATTCGACGAGTGAAGAGAAAAGACTGTTCAATTTGAGTTAAGCCATTTTGTCCTTTGGAGGCCGTAGGTTGCCTTTTACTCTTCGGTGGTAGTGTTGAGGACAAACTGTGCGACTGTTTGTGACGGACGGAAAATGAAAAGCTGCAAAGTGAAGACGAATGTGAACATTCAGAAAGGAAACACAGGGTCAGACTGCTTACCAAAAACTGCATCAACAGCATTAGAGCTGTCTTTTTTTTATTTAATTCCATGCCTTGTCAATAGTGGCCTTGTTACAATGCCTCTCAAAGACATTCTTTATCTATTGTTCTTTCAACACTACTGTTAACGTGTTAAAGATTGGGAATGTACGTTATTTATGTCAGAGGGGAACCTCTGCACCAACCAGCATGTTTTTTTTCTTGTCTTTCCAAGAACTGTTGTAAAAACCTCAACAATCATGTTGCCAATTTTTCATTTCTATAAGTTCATTTGTATAAATGTTAAGAATAAACCTATGTAAAAAGAAACAAAAACACTCAAGCAGATTTTCCCCAGGCTATACCCACCGAAATACCACCTATATTTGTTTTAAGTGTTAGATAAGAGTGAAAGAGTTCACATCAATAAGGTTTATGCCATAGAAACAATCCAGCGAAACAATAAGTAAGCAACATAAATTGACACAGTGATTATTGCCTTGGCCCTGCATGTATTACACAAATATATCATACTCTTTTAACTTCAAGGTGAAACTCAATCTCCTCCAGCCTGGAAGCAAAATATACACACTGCAGGATCTACAAAACAGACCACCAACTGTTTCTCAGCTCTCATACTGCAAAGACAGTAGTGTGAACCTGTCAAACTTAACAACACACTTTTTCTTTTTACACATCTGACTCTTCAAAATGACTTAATACAAAAATACTGTGTGTTATTTTAGGGTCTGGTCAAAATATTTCAGTAAATTAAAACTTTAAAATTATGGAAAGATAATGATTTCTAGTTAAGATTCTAAAACTGGAGCATTTCGGCCTAATGTGTTATTCTTTAATAAATAACGCATTGTTGGTTATTACCGCAACACTTGGTGGCATACATTAGAAAATGATCAGGATCATATGGCCTCCACCGTCATTGGTTATTTTCCTACAAAAGCTTCCAGTTGTGTTTTATTCCTTACCTATTCATTTATTGATTGTTTCTGTATGGTAAATAGGTACAGTAGATGCCAAATTCTATGTAAATTCTAGAGTTTATAAAGTAATGTAAACAGCTTTAACACACAGCATTTTAAATGGATTTACACCACCAAACCAAAAAGGTTTCGATTCAATTTAAAACTACAGTAAAACATTTTTTTTTTTCTGGATTTATTGCAACCCTGAATTTGCATACTCTGGATGTAGATGCTTCTTGCACTCGTTGTGTTTCCTGAAAATCAATCCCACCACCAATCACTATTACTACACCCAGAGTACACATCTATGATTAACTAGGATTACTCGCATAACTGAATATATTAACTTTACAAACACAGCACAGCTGTCAAAGCAGAAGTACACTGTGCTGTACACATGCACCTTGTGACAGATTTCCCCACATCATGCTCTTCATGCTAAGATTTTATTTCGTGAGTGGTTTACTTGTTTAATCCCCCCATACAAAAAAAAAAAACAGAGTATGCGCATATTTGAGAACAATCTTTTTCCCAGGAAAATTGCATAACGGGTCACAGTGAGATATACTACAGTATATTGCTAAAAGTATTCGCTTGCCTGCCTTCACATGCATATGAACTTGAGTAACATCCAATTCTTAATCCATAGTGTTTAATATGATGTTGGCCCACCCTTAGCAGCTATAGCAGCTTCGGTTATTCCTAGAAGGCTTCGCACAAGGTTTGAGAGAGTGTTTATGGGAATTTTTCACCATCATCCAGAAGCGCATTTGTGAAGCCAGACACTGATGTTGGACGAGAGACTCCACTCTAATTCATCACTCTGCTCTCAATTTCCGTTCTAATTCATCCCAAAGGTGTCTATCGGGTTGAGATCAGGACCCTGTGCAAGCCAGTCAAGTTCTTCCATAACAAACTTGCTCATTTATGTCTTTATGGAGTTTGTTTTGTGCACTGGTGCACAGTCATGTAGGAACTGGTATGGAGTTGTTTTTTGGGAGTTGGGTTCGGCGCCTTAGTTCCAGTAAAAGGAACTCTTAATGCTTCAGCGTACCAAAACATTTTGGACAGTTTCATGAACTTTGTGGAAACAGTACAAAGCAAGGTCCATGAAGACATGGATGGTTGTGTTTGGGGTGGATAAAACACCTTTGGGATGAAATAGAGCGGAAAATGTGAGACAGGCCTTCTCGTCCATCATCAATCTTCTTCTTTGTCTTTCGGCTGTTCCCTTTCAGGGGTCGCCACAGCGAATCATTTGCCTCCATCTTACCCTATCCTCTGCATCCTCTTCTCTAACACCAACTAACTTCATGTCCTCTCTCACTGCATCCATAAATCTCCTCTTTGGTCTTACTCTAGACCTCCTGCCTGGCAGTTACAACCTCAGCATCCTTCTACCGATATATTCACAATCTTTTCTCTGAACATGTCCAAACCACCTCAATCTGGCCTCTCTGACTTTATCTCCAAAACATCTAACGTGGGTTGTCCCTCTAATGAACTCATTTTTGATCCTATCTATCCTTGTCACTCCCAAAGAGAACCACAACATCTTCAGCTCTGCTACCTCCAACTCTGCATCCTGTCTTTTCAATCAATGGCTGACCTCATAAATTTGCTTCTGGAAGAGAGGTAAAAAATTTCCATGAACACGCTCCTAAGCTTTGTGTAAAGCCTTCCCAGAAGAGTTGATGAATGTTTCGACATATTATGGGTGTCACATGGAATTCGACTGTGGGCACAGCTGTGTCCTGCGCGTGCCGAATCCATTCTTAATATCCTAAAGGAGATCAAGCTAGGCCAGAAAGTAACTTTTTACTACTTTCAGAGAGTGTTAGGTCTCATAGCAGCTGTATCCACGGTGATACCCTTGGACCTTCTACACATGAGATCGCTTCAGTTGTGGCTAAGAGCCAGGGGATTTCATCCAAGGGCCAGTCCCCAGAGGCAATGAGGATTACGCGCCGAGAGCTTCGTACCCTTTCTATGTGGTTCAGACCCCGGTCTTTGACTGCACTTGCAGTCCAGGCAAGCTGTGACACACAGGGTTTGGAAACCACACCCCGAAGTAGTCAGTCCTCTAGAAGAACTTATGCTCTCAAATGGAATGTATTGAAACATGGTGCATAGTAAAAGATGTAGACCAAGTCCACTGCCAAATTGTTTCAGTGCTGGAGTTCTTACAAAAAAATTGACCTCGGGCTCATGCCCTAGTATTTTCAGAACGTACGTAGCCGCTATTTCGGCTTGTCATATCTTTGCCCCAGGGCTGGTCAAAGCTATTCTGCATCCTCACCCCAACCATCTTCCGAAGGTTCCATTCTCGACTATGCACCCAGTTGTTCTGGAAGTTGTTCTGAGCCTTTTACAGCTCCGGAGCAGGAAAGTCTTCACTTACTGTCTCCAGTTCGTGCTCTTCAGATTTACAGTACTGTACATCCACCGCACTAGCCAGTGACATAAATCAGAGCAGGTTTTTAGGAATTGTGGGAGCCACTGGACAAATGCTGTCACATTTGGTGAGAGATGCTATTGCCCTAGCCTATGAGGCGCGTGGATGACTTCGCCTCTAGTAATTAGGGCCCATTTAACCAGGGGGCTTGCCTCATTAATTGCTCTGCAAGAGGCGTCTCCTTGCAGCAAGTGTGTGATGCGACAGGTTGACCCTCTCCGCACACATTTGTCAGATTTTATAGTTGGATGTCCATGCAAAGCTGGCATCCCAGAATTATGTCTGAGACCCCTTGGGGGACTGTGCGCACACTACACAACCCTGGGGGTCCAAACACTTGCAGTGCGGCCGCGTTGGTATTCTCGTTCCCATAGCGATTTCACGCAGCATCGAGTGAACCTTTTGAAAGGCAACGTTTCGGGTTACTTTGCTGTAACCCTGTTCCCTGAAAAAGCGGGAACGAGATGCTGCGCTCCAATGCCGCACTGCATGCATGACTGGACGTCCTTTCAAACAAAATTGACCTGAGGATGTTTCCGGTTCATGTCTATTTATAACCTCCAGGTGCACCTAATCAAATGACGTCACCTGACCGAGGTTATATATGCCAAAATTTTTGGCGTGTTTGACATACATGCTTCAACAACTGGTCACGCAAAGAGTGTTCCCATAGCGTTTTCACGCAGCATCTCGTTCCCGCTTTTTTATGGGAACACAGCAAAGTAACCCGAGATGTTTTTGGTAATCTACATGCTAAAAATTACCTTTTTTTCTTTTTTTTTAATTGTTTTTTTATGCAAAAGGTCTCATAACAAATGCAGGCCAAATGTCACATCCATTAAACTAATAACCTGCTAGATATTTGTAATAAGCCCATTCATTCCTGTTCATTCCTCAATGCCTATTATGTGTAAGGTCATGGGTTGCCTGAAGCCTGTCCCAGGAAGCTCTGGGCACAAGGCGGAGGACATTCTGCATGGCGTGTCAACTTACTGCAGAGCAAAGGTATACATACTATTAATTTTTTTTTTATATTGGTTTATATTTTTACAGAACAATCCCTTTTAAAAATTTGCAAACAATGGTGCACTTATGCAGGTCATGACCCATTTCAGCCTCTATGAGGTCAAAGGTCAGATTTGTAACACTGGAATTGCCTGTTAGAATATTACTGTGTTTCAGAGTGCATGATGTGGTTCAAGGAGTTTTTTTTTGTTACACCCACCAGTCTGTGGAAGTTTTATCTTTCAACTTTTAAATGAAAGGTCTTTAAAATCACTTTAAAAACTTAAAAAGAAAGCCAGATATCCATATTCTAAAAAACAAACCATTAAACATTTAGAGTATCCAGATTTTTGTTACAGTAAAGATAATGCACGAAACGTAGGTTAAGATCCTTCTCTAATGTATAATGAATAAAACATGAATAAAACAGCTAGAGTTTTGTATAGCTTTGTCGGTGATTTGTGTCGTGTGATGCCACAGAGTTGAGTGACCAAGAACCGTCAAGAATTTCAATTTGCCACAATTCATCATGCTCTAGCAAAAGGTTTGGGAATGTGGGAAAGCCCCCTAAGCCAATAACACACTAGTGCTACCATTTCTTATAGAAGGCATTCAGAAATCTGTCCGTACAAGGCCTGGAGGCTGCAAATAAGAAAGCCATTACTGTAAGCTTCTCTAGCAGAACAAGTAGGGCACTGTCTGCCACTGCAAATGGTTAAAACCTTCTCAGGATCATATCCTATTTACAAAGTAAATAACTAATTCTTTGCATTATTTCAGCAAGCATGAACAATGCAAGCATGAAAAGTTAAACAGAAGCACTTGTTTCAAGCGAGGATAATAGAGGCTACTTTGTTCAAATTCTGCAGCACCAGAACTACAAATACATCAAAACAACAAGCATGTAAATGTCATCAGTGATGATGCCAACCCAGCGTGATTCCATCAGACCACCAGCAGCAGCTTTTACTACCAATAAGCCAGGAGTGCAATCACCACTGTTCGGCAAGAAATGAGAGAAAAAGGGCACCACTGACAATTTTTTTTTTTTTTTTTTTTTTTTTTCTTTTCCTCTTTTCCTCTTTTTTTTTATTTTTTATTTTTTTTTTTTGTCACCACTGACAATTCTAAAAGCAAGAACTCAATTTTCTTGGAGTTTTTTTCTGCATAATAAATAGAACAGCATTCGAAATCATGAAAAAGAAAAAGATATATAGCTCAAGGTTACTACGGCTCCTCAGAGATGAAGAATTACGCATCTCTGGCTTTTATCACTTATACATGGCTTTGGACGGAGTTGTAATGAATGCAGCGCACGTCCACGGCACAGCAAACCTCCCCGCTGTCCCATTAAAACGCAGCAAAGGTTTTCAACCTGCCACCCTCTGAAAGTAGAACTGAAAAATGTATCATTTGCGGAATCAAAAAAGAAAGGGAGAAAAAGAAAAAAAAGAAAGAAAAACATGAGGCCTCCTGAAAGTCTTTTATATAGTCTTGAGACACAAAGCCACAAAGGAGGGCGCCTCAGCTATCGATTCAGTGTTTTAAAAAGTGAGCCACTCTCTGAAATATAATCAGGGGTCTAAGGTGAAAATAAATCCAGTGGACAGCTGCTACTTTTGCGCGTTGCCCAGCCGGCCAGGCAAAGTAACATATGTCCCCTTTGGAGCCTGGCAGCTGAAGTGGAAAAGCAACTGCGGACACAATGAGAAAGCTTTGAGACAAGTGTGGAAGCAAGCAGTGATTTGTCAGACTTCAGTATTTTACAGTTGTCATGTTTGCCCGAAAACAAACTCACATTTGCTGTCATATTATTTAACTTATCGTTTTTTTCGTATTTATTTTCCATCAACGACCAACTTTATGGACATTAATAATCAATGTACCCCATTTCTAAAATCAACGAATTAAAATCAACCAAAGATACAACTTTAATGCACCCCATTTGTGCCTCCATGTGATGCCCAGTTGAAGAACTGATGGATTACCCTAAGAAGCTTTTGACAACATATGTGCAAAAGTTTGGGAAGCCCAGCAGTTGTTTATCTGTCAAATATAATGAGAAATCTGGTTTTGACCAAAATTGTATTCTCGTGTCCATACTATACATTAACACTCCAACTTTAAAGAACCATTATTATGTTTCAACAAAACCATGTGAATAGTCTCTATTGACTTACCACCCTTTTAGTCTAGGTATTTTAAAGATAATCCTACTGCAGAAAAATAGGTAGTTTAACAAAACAAGGCACAGTATTTAAAACATTTTTATTGAAATTATTTTCTCTTGTTGTCACGCTTTGATCAAACTGCTAGACGCGACAGACTGAACTGAAATGGATATAAAATCAATGAATTCAGGTTGTCATCCGATACTGGCTGTCTAAATGACTGTAATCCTCCTTCAGTGCAGTCGGGCTGCTGTGTTTAACATTAACTCTTTCTCCATTTTTACATTTAAATGTAGCCATTATGTGTATATAATATCAGTCAAAAGTTTGGACACAACTTCTAGTTTCACACTAGATTTTTATTTCACTCCACATTGTTAAACGATGTCAAATTAAGTAAATGCTAACATTTTTCCAGTTTTTTTAGGCGTTTTAGGCTATTTATTGTCAAGCCAATGTATTACAGGTATTCAAAGTTAACATGTTCTATAAAAGTTTTACTGTGTACTTAATACATAGCTATAGCTTTTTGCATTCGTCCAAACCAACAACCCCAGCTTCTGACTAACACGGTGTCAAAAACATTGAGTTACTACTACAGTACAACACAACTTCAAAAACAAAAAAACATTTGAAATAACATCAGTTAAATTTAGTCATACTAACATCAAAAAATCAAGAACAACATCCAGCATGAGAACAACATCCAGGGTGTTGTAATAATGTACCAGTCTATTTGCCCCTGCATGAGAGAATTCATGATCAAGATTAATTGCCTGTTCCTTTGACTTTTAACTGCAGAGCAAAAGACAGAATTTCCTTCCATGCTTCTCCGACTCTGTGACCCTGTGAGCTTAGCTCGTAATTTTATTTTTTTTTTAAATGCTAAATTATAACTACGAGCTATTATATCAAACTGCCAGTTATACTCTATTATATCATAGCGCTAGGGGTTATCAATTCTAATTGGTCGGAAGTTTTTAAGTTTTATTAACAATATCTTAGACAATCGGTGTGGCTGCCAAACAAACTACAGTTTGTTTGTTTTTTTATTGTGTTGTCATGTCAACACTTTAGAACATATATTAACAATTTGACGAATGAATTGATAAGCTTTCTTTAATAGGACATTCGCATTACACTTTTAAAAGGAGTCTCCAGTGTCAGTGCTTAATAACAGTCAGTACATTTTCCACCACAGGCAATTGTTATACTTATGATATAACTGTGAAACTATGAAATAAGAGAAGCTGGTCAGCCTCTGACAGAAGTGATACCAGGAAGAAGTTTTGCGTTTGCTCTACAACAAACTCCGACTGGGTAGAATGTATGCTGTGGTATCAAATGGATAAAAACACTTGACGTGCCATTACTGGAAAGCTAGTCGAGTTGGAGCTGGTACCAGTCCTCCACATCACATACTTTCCTACAACTGGACACCCAAGTGTTTAATCCCTTGCGTATTAATTGTCTATTTTTAAATTAAGCGCCGTAGAGGCATCTCGTGTGCGTTAGGGATCACTTGAAGCTCATTAGTATTGCTGGAGTATATAAAGGACTTAGTATTCCGAGCATACCCATACTCATAACTGTATAATTTCAGCTAGCTAGCTCGTTGTTTGCAATGTATTACGTGCTCCTGTAAAAAAAACACTGCCCTGCTTAACAGGGAAGCATTATGACTCATTTCAGCATAACAAGGTTAAATCTCATCTGAAGCCCACGCATAAATTCCACTGTCAATGATTTATCACGTCTCCCAAGACCAGAAAGGAGTCGTGTTTAATAAATCTCACAGGGATAAGCTGTTTCAATCTAACCTTGACACATTTCGCTTGGTGCTATTTTAGAAGCTGGGCCAGAAGCTAGGACAGGAGTGACACAGGAAGAACACTCCAGGGGGAGAGAGAAAGAAAGAGAGAGAGACAAAGAAAAAGGTGACATATTTAGAGAAGTAGTATGTGGTTTTGGATGTATAGATTATAAGATTCCCTTTAATTCATTTTCTTTATTATCCAAAGTGTAATTAAATGATAAAATCGGTTCAGTGATACTGAATTTTTCGAACCTTCTGCTAAATTGGCAACATTCACATGAAATCTCAGATAGAAGAAAAAGGCAACTTGTTGGATTGCATCAGACAAGAGACAGCATGGAGACACACAAGGCCGGCGCAAAATCATTCCTTATCCAAAGACGTAGATAAGGACGAACACCAAATCTATATCTTAGTGACAAAGTGGAAACAAAGTGAAAGCAAGCTTAATGGTCATCTTTTTCCTTAACAATATTTTTAAAGTATTACTTTACAGGCAATTTATGTTAAATAATTGTTTGGTTTTATTGCCTAAAGACTGCAAAATACAGCAGAATGTAATGGGCTGTTTCTTGAGAGCAACACTGGAGGCTGAGGAAAAGCTCAGGGGCGACACAGAGACACGTTGGTGCTGGTTTATTATAAGTGTCCCAGTGTGTCTCGTAGGGACGCCTTTTTTCAGCTTTCCACTTGTTAAAAATGCAAGGCTCTATTTACATAAATTCTATACTGTACATTTTAGAAGGAAATGCCTCCACATCGACCTTTTATCTCACCAAACGGTTTCTGCTTACACAAAAACACATAGGTCTAATGTAATTTAATGTATTAAAAACTGCTCTAATAAAATAAATATTCATGTGACTAATATGCTCTAAATTCAATAACAATAAGGTCTGACTGTATAATGTAAAGCTCACAGAAAAACAAAAAAAATCATAACTATATAAACAAGTTAAAGTGTTACTTCTGTTGTTTATTTATATTTATCCTTTCTTAAACAGGAATAAGCTGCAATGTTTGTCCCTGCGGCTGGAGATAAAGAAACAGAAGATAAAGCCTGACATCACTGAGCCACCCTGAAGTCCAGGAGCGGATTGTATCTTGTAATAAGAAGTAGCACGCGAAGCCATGGCAAACAAGATCCTTAAACAATACCTAAGTGAATAGCGCGTCCCTACGAGACACACTGAGACACTTATAATATGCAACCAGCACCAACGTGTCTCTGTGTCGCCCCTGAGCTTTTCCTCAGCCTCCAGTGTTGCTCTCAAGAAACAGCCCACCATCATGGAAATTGAGCTCATTTGTATACCTGAAATGCTTCATGCATCTTTTGCCTAATTAAGCCTGCTCTTTAGCAGCTTTGGAATACAGGATCTAATTTATGCACTGTCAAAAAGACAAAGGTGCTTGTTTCAGTGTCTGCGCCATGAATTCCCCCTCCTCATATAACCCACCCCAATCTGCCACGCTGACTCAGTGTCACAGGTGAGGCCAAGCAGACAACGGGTACCCCCCGAGGAGCTAGTGAATCAGGACTACAGTCTCGACTGGCTCCCTGTAGACCAGGAAAAGTGCGTCTCCCAGAGAGTAGTCACACGTCAGACTGGCGCCAGGCCATCTGCTACGCTCACCTGGTACCAGAACTGCCAAGACCTCCACTCCCCCAGATACCACCAGCCTCGCCCCTCAGCCACACTGACAGAGTCTGAGTCACCGGCTGAACTAGCGGGCTTACTATTTATTATTTAAGAATTTGGTTTAATTATTCATCTGCACACTATTGTGTAAATACTCTCCAGGCAGAAGCATGGCGCCCTTTGTGGTTCCACAGTGGTATACCGAGTGCCAGAAGCAAAGCCCTTAGGGGCGGGTATTTCTCTGCATATTTATTATAATTTTTTTGCTTCGTTAAGTAGATCTAGGATCATTTATAAACTTCTTGTTGCATTGTAGATTAGGAAATGTCAACTGCTTCATGTGTTCTAGTATGGCTTTAGGGTTTTGTACATTTTTCATTGTATGGGTTTTAATCTTTTAATTAAGGAATGCTGAAAACAAGATTGGCCAACATACATTTTCACAATAAAGTCTATGTATTACTATATTTGGTTTGCTAAAAGAGGACCAGAAAAATAATAGTTTTTATATATTTTTTTTTCAGTGAAATAATATAATCCCATAAAAATGTTTGACATTTTAACATCTAATCAGCTACTAGGTACTGTAATTATCAGTTCTTTACTTTAATTGCTTTTTGCATTAATGTGCCTGGAGTGATTTTGGGGGGTATATATATATAAAAAAAAAAGCTCTTATTAATCCAATGTCAGCTAACTATCCAACCTAGTTCCTCCTTTAGATTTTTTTGTCATCAATACAGATAAAATCTTTATAAAAACGTTTCATTTTTTTCCCCAATTTTTCCCCTTAATGCATTGATTAAAACTTCATGATTTAATTTATATTAAAATGCGAGACTTGACCTTGATGAAGCTTCTAATAAAATATTTATAAGTTTAAATAGCGTTGGTGTATATATAATTTTATTTATTTATTAAATGGTCCAATTTGTTACTGTTACTGTATTTAATATTACATTACTGCTGATTCTACACCTTATTTGTGTAAATAAAACTGTAAAGCTGTAAAGAGTAGGAGTGCAAAAGAAAAATTGCAATTCAGATTCCCTTCGGCTGCTTAAACCAGTTTCAAATCAAAAAGGAAAAAAAGAAAAAAAATGAAAGTCAACACATATGAGAGAACATCTTTAAAACTTTAAGCCTAATTTAGATGTAATAAAAGCTGCGAAGAAAGTTTCGGAAAAAGCACTGCTAGATATAAAACGATATACAACAGTGACTTAATATAAATAAACTAGACTTGCTGCACCATAAACCTTGCTACACACTGGAGAAGGCAGCATGAGGTAACATTAACTGAAGTTGAGCCTACAGCTAAAGGTGCAACGGGTAATGCTAGCGTTAGCATTTTCCTTCACAGCTCACTACCCCATACTTGCCAGTTGAAGGCAATAACTGAAGCAAGCGGTTGCTTTGTTTGCAAGACCCCCTATAGCATTGCAACAAAATTAATTTAAACACATGATATCCACACTAAAACCCAGATATGCAAAACCTGGCCAACGTACCGACATGCTGTACAAATACAAAGGGGAGACTTTGTGTATAAATGTAGCAACAATCCCCCCTCTCCACACACACACACACACACTCCAGCCCTTTAAGAAACAAAGAAAAAATGTTTGCAACAAAAACAAGGACAAGATAAATGTTAATTATTCTGAACTGTGTCATACTCAATCAGGCCTGAATTAAATTTAGGAAGTGCTAAAATGAATCGTTAGAATCTGAAATTAATTTAAATATTTAATCTTTCACTCTTGTATTATATAACTTTTACTACTACAGTGGAACCTTGGATCACAAGCATAATTCGTTCCAGAAGCAAACTAGTATTTCAAAACACTCGTAACCCAAATCGAATTTTCCCATAAAAAACAACCTCAAATATCCTCATGTATGTTGTTTTAATCAAGACCTTTATAATTATTCTACTGTACCATCGTCACTCAGCAAGGTTTATAGCCCATAATCTGTTAACTACTAATACCCCTATCTCACCTATGTGGTTTCGCGCAATGGGCGTAAGTACGGTTCATCATGATTCACCGCGAGTTTTTCCGTGTGTTGGTCCTAGCATAGGCAAACCACATACTGTAGGTGAGACAGGGCTATAACAGCAGGAATAACAGTTATCAGAGGCAGGGCTTTTAAACACGGGGCTTTCACACACACGATAACGGATTGTAAATGACTGCTGTCTGGCTCACGTATTACATAAATTTTCAGTATAACATTTTCGAAAAAAAACAACTAAATAACTAAGTACTTAAATGGCGGACCTAACACAGAACTAATTAGATTACTCAATACATCAAAAAAGTAATCCAAGTACTCTAACTACTTTGTAACGAGTTACACCCAACACTGACTCTAACGTTATATAAATAAACAAATCGTAATTTGTAATTTAACATGGTGTTTGTAGAACTGCTGTATTAAAAGCAATAATATCACAGTCGAGGATGTGCTATTATACAGAATATCAGCACAGCTGTGATATCTCTGGTATTTAAGCTGTGACCTCATGGCTGATATCCGGCACAACAGTACTCCCTCTCATGTGATACTGCTTAATCGCTATATAGCTCTAGTCAAGTCTGTACATTAGTGTACAGAATGTTGGCTTTTTTCCCCCACTATGTCAGATCATTTGGCTCAGCTCACCAATAACAGTCGGCTCTTTCGGCTCCCAAACGGCTCATTGCACTGAACTGTTTTTCTCTATAAAGCGGTTTATGATGTTTCAACCAGTGATTGTTCTCCCTGAATTTTTTCTGTTTCAAATAAATACTCGTTGTTCCTTCTAAATAACAAGATAACTGGACTATGCATTGCATTTTGTTAAATCAGTATTAAAAATAAATACATTTAATAAAACGTCTTCATCTCCACAATACACAACGCCACAGGTGGAATCAATGCAGCATAAGAGGTGCCCAGATAATGCTGGATATTATAAAGAGCCATTAAATGAAGTGCAAAACCAGCTTTCGGCTCCCTTCCTAGTTTCCCAACACGTCAGGAGCAATTAGAGGGTCTACAATGAATGAAACACCATGCATCACATATTGTTTCTCTCCCCAGTCTATCCTCTGCCAGTCTGCTATTCTTACAGATTTGTGTCTGCTATTGATAGACAATACGGTGTCCTTTCTGAGTAACAGTAAGGTCACGAGTGTGTCATGCACTCCTCTCCAGCTCCTGCATCATCTGTCACCACTTCAAGGGGTCAGGCTGCAATCATTTCGTCTGAGCTGAAATCCTGAGTAATGATCACAGCCGGAGGTCTTTATGTAACAATACCTGGCACAGGTCACGGCCATGATGCGACATCCTTAAAAGATATTCTATGCATATATTCTTCTACGTAGCTTTTCAACAACACAGTAAAAAGAAATTATGTTAAATTTAAAGGAAAGAGATGTCCTAGTGACCGAATAGTGTTGTGACTACTCAAACACAGCTGCAGCCAAATAGCCATCTCTTGCCATCTCGTTCTGTCTCTCCCCTGGACACTCGCCTTTCATCCTCCTGTCCCTTCATTACAAAGCAATGCACAGCTGTCACTCTGTTGCCCAGAAACACAATCACTACACACAGCAAGTCCCTTTCTAGCACTGGACGGCTGTTATTAACTGTCTGTCTGAGTCAAATTTACTTAATGGGGTAGTAAGTTTTGGTGAGATTGGTGAATAAATAAAATGAAATAAATAAAATTTTAAAATAAACAACCCATTCAAAATAAAACTACATGTTTTATCAAAATAGTTTAATTGATTGTGCAATCTTTTGTTGGTTGGTTTTCAATTAAGATTTGATTCACACTGTTTAAATTATTTACATAAACTAGGTACTATTATCTATAATTGAACATTCAAATATAAAAGCTTTACTATCTGCTTCCACCTCCACGTTTTGCAAGAGTATCGCATCTTTTCGTTTGAGTTTGGGAACGGTTAATGCATTATTGCCACCTATAGGACTCAAGTGTGAAGCAGAAAAATTGACAGGAAGAAATATTACGAGATGTGACATTTAAACAATTAAAAGCATACACTACACAGCCTTCCCATCAGAAATCTTTGGTTTTGGGATCAGAAAGAGTCCTGAGCGAAGGCCCTAAAACAATGTTGGAAAAATATGACTTCAAACCAATGTTAATACCAAACCAACAGCCTGACGTTAACTACCTGTTTGCTAACCACTAGATCTCTAGGTAACATGTTGTTGATGCATGTAAATGCGTGTATATAACAACAAGCAGAATGATAACACACCAAAAAACAGCAATTTACCAAAATATTTAGTCAAAATGGCATTAAAGAGGTTTACATTCTAAGATTCTAACATTCTACGCTGAGAGATGCATTGCTGAGATACACAAGCTGTGTGTGGGAAGCTGTTGTGTCTGTCCTAGTCTTAGATCGGAATTTTAAACCCTGTAAGAAACAAACATGGATGTGGTCAGATGTTGTGAGGAGTATTTGCAACTTTGTGTTTTTGTCAACATGCATTCAATGCTATCTCAACTTTTAATCAAAGTTGTTCGAACATACTAAAATAACGGTATCCAGACTGTTAACACCATCACAGTTTTATTACAGCAATCAATCCAGGGTTCCTGCTGAGTCTCACTGGTTTAGCGGTATTGAATCAACAGTTTACCTGTGACTCACAGCTTTATCTGTGCCAACATTGCTAACAAGAAAATTCTAGCCAATAGGAAACGTTAGGAAAGCATATAGGTAGCAACTCAAGCAAACTGGTAGACCAGGCAGCTTTTTTTTAAATGTGCACCAAGCAGCAATAAGAAAACAGGGCAAGTATCCAGTGTGACATCTATTTAATAATGAGCATATTCTCCTTACGTACTGACTAAAAAGACCACACCCTGCATTCTTCAAAACAACCAAGGTTTTAGACAATGTCACATGGAAAAAGCAAATGTCCATCTTATTTGGCCTTTCCAGCCAATTTTATCAGTGTTATTCTGACCGCTTTCACAATTCAGGTGGATTCTGTATCATTGAAGCAAGTGGTCAAAATTACAAAAGATTTACAAAAGTAGCCTCTTATAACAAAAAAGCATCATCATTCAATGACATCACCAGACATCAAATTAGGAATAAGCCTCAGCATGTGTGCTATTTTGTCTGACTTACTTTGCCTCCTGTCCTGAATCTTCAATATACTTCATTATATGTTCCAATGAAGCACAGCATGAAATAATGATTATAAACTGAGTCATAATGAAATTGTCAAAGATCCTTGTGTGCTTTTAGCATTGCATTTCTTAAAGAAAAAAAAATTAAACAAAATCACAGATGACTATCTGGCTATCAGTTTGGCTTCCAATATAACAGGTTGCATAAAATAAGAAAAAGACGAAAAAAAAAAATATGTACGAGTAAATAGAGACCTTTAAAATCATGCAAAAATAAAAAAACAATGTAGGTTGCCCTTTCAGCAATAAGATTCTCATTTATCATTTTCTGTACAGCATAAAATAATTATATTTTCATATAACTTTAGTTTTGCTTAAAAAAGTAATGATGGCCTCCGAGTGGCGCAGTGGTAAAGCGCTCGCCCTATCATCCGGAGATCGCTGGTTCGAACCCCGGGTGATGCTGTTTTCCTCTCACAGCCGGAGGCACAGAGAGAGCTGATTGGCCGGGCTCTCTCAGGGGGGCGGGATGAGAGGTATTTGGGCTCCCGCATTAATCACGGCTCTACAGCCAATCAGGGGCGTCTGTAAGCTCGCGCACGCGGAAGGGGCGGCTAGCGCTTTCCTCCGAGTGTGTTACTCCGCCCCTAACGGTGCGTGAGCGAGCAGTTCGAAAAGATGCGGTCGGCTCGCGTCACGTGGTTCGGAGGAAACACGGGATAGCTTTCGCCCTCCCGACTGAGTGGTTGTGGTAGCCTTAATGTGGGAGCCCCCTGGTGACGGGGAGGAATTGGCCACGACTAGATTGGGGAGAAAATCGGAAAAAGAATTGGACAGGACTAAATTTATAAAAAAAAAAAAAAAAAAAAAAGTAATGATGTCTTTAAATGGCTTCGATATCAGGCAAAAATATTTTTTTTTAAAAATTGAAAAAAAGAAAATTGGGCAAACCACTGTACCCTAAACATTCTAATGAAGCACAGCATGATATAATGATAATAGACTGACTCATTAGACAACATCCAATTGTGTCAATGAGCCTTAGCGTACAATGTTCTATTCTGAATGATTTCTGTTCTGAACCGAAAATCGTGCATAAATGAACGGAATAAAAAAAATATAACCTCCAATGACACGGTTTAAAATGTGAAAAATTCTTGCGTACTTAAGATCTTTTACTAAAATAATCATTTCAAATGCTACCATCAAAAATACTGTATAACACTCCAAATTTCCAGGATTTACCTAAAACAAAAAGCAACAAAAAAAAGGGATATCTGCTGCAAGATCAAAACTTTTTGCTAATCAGGTAAGATGAATTTTAGTTTGGTTTTGCCTGCAAAAATATTCAGACACAACTTTACTAAGAAAGAAATATAAATGATGGCCAGGACATGAGGATGTACTCTCTACAGTGGTTATTATTGTTCCTATTGGCACGGAACTCCTCCGGGACTAGTCACACTACACACAACTCACAATCTTTGTAACAATAAAGTGACAATAACAGTATGTCCTTTGGTCAAGGTCTTGATAAGTGTGGCCTCCTGAAGCTTGACGTTATCTTGTGCTGACTTATAAACAAGTATTAAAAAAGATACAACTGATGTGGTCATACTGAGCGTTAAAATGGATCGGTGGATGTGAGGATAGTACAGTATGTTCTCCAGTAGCACTGGAAGCTTTGTCAATCACCATATTGGGAAATGAACTAATTAAGGATTTTCCTTATCCTGGGCAAACTGGTGTCCAGAGACTGTCTTAACCAATAACACTAATGAGAGCAAGAGTCCTGGGGAACCATGAGGTGCCTCCATCAGCACAAAAGCAGAGGAAAGACGCAGTGCTCTGTCCACTCCCAGAGTAAACTTGTTCTGTTCTGAACTGGGACAGTGGCCTCTTCTTTGTTCGATTGGTTGCTTGCTGCGATACTCATTAGGATTCATAAACAATGGCTTTTCTAATAAGAGGTTTTCAAAATGCCCTGTCTTTGCAAAGGCAGCCAGGCTTGATTTCTGCCACGGCTGAGCTAGCTCTCAAGTTTAACCATCCAGAATGTGGTGCATATTCTATCACGTTCTTTCCTCTAGAGAGTTTCGGGTGGTTTTGGTTACAGTTTGCACTCTGACGGGATGATTAATATTGACTCTGTGGAAGCTGGTTAAAACGGGTAGCCAAAACATAGACTGCTCTGGTGATTTGAGTGTCTAATGAGTTTTCCTATAAAACAGTGCAAACTACTGTGTCCTTTAATGCATTCTCAAGACATTGTCTTGTTAGTGCCCTCTTTCAAAATGCCATTACAAAGATTGCTTTATTTAATCAAGCACGTATAAGAAATGAAATGAAATGCATCCAATGAAACTTAGAAATCGACAGAAAAAATTAAACCAGGTATTATCTATTTAAATAAAAAAAGGTCTTGTCTGAAGCTTGCTCTTTTAATAATATCTTTACGTTTCACAGTCTGGAGGACCCAAAACCAGTCTCAGAAAATTTTCTGTCTGTCTGTCTCACTGTCTATCTGTCTGTCTCTCTGACTGCAGGTCTGTTCAGCCAGATTTTGTCACAGCATCATGCAAAACAGGATGAACAGAATTGAATAAATTTTGGTATTTGCCTAAAGTTAAATCTGTACCATAAATGAAATGAGTACAGGTGAAGTTATAAGCAGTTTTAGGGCAGATCAGAAACTGGAGGTTTTGACAGCGTACTGCGTATGCATCAAACTGTGGGTGCATCCTAAATCGATTGCTGCACAGAATTTACTGAAACAGTTGGGGGGGGGGCGGCGGAGCTTGTATATACAGTATGTGTGAAGTTTACTCTGCACCTTAAGTAAAAAAAAAAAAGGTTTTGTTGGATTAGAACTTACTGGGTCAATTAAGTAAGTCGAGTGATACACAACCTTAAAATTTTTTATTTCTTTTTGTATTAATAAGTCACGCAGAGACAGCCAGACACGTACGTGGGCTTAAACCTGAAATAAAAATATCACTAATTACATTAAAGCCGATCAGCTTATTTTTAGCTTTTTACCTATTTAGACACTGCCGTCAACGACACAACAGATACATCAGCTAGGAATATTAAATGGTATCCAAGGGAGCTTGGTAGATAATTCTTTAAACATTTTGACAAATTTAAACGTATTAATGATAATGCATTTATCGTTTTCTAGAAGAGAAATCCATCTGTTTGAGATTGTACATCGTATTAAAGTTTAATACTTTTTTTTTAAATACAGGTCCAACAAAATCTTAATCTTAATTTTGTTAAATCTTATCTTAAAATAATGCAAAGCAACGAAAATAATTTTCCCTAGAACGGGAGGTTTGTTGCTCCTTCATATTAACCTTCTTCTTGTATTATTATGTAATAATTTAAACACTTTTTAAAAATTATTATTGTTCTTTTGAGGTGACAAATAATGCTTAATGAGAACATTTGTGCTTTTATTTGGTGCCGGTATATTTGATATTTGTCAAATCTTGTAGTTTAAATCACAATCGTTTAAATTTGTTGCAAAACAATCAGGTTTTTTTTTTTTTTTTCCCTGATCATACAGCCTTTATGTTGTCTTATTTACCTTGTCTCAAAAATCCTTAATTGCCATTTTCAGTTCTACACGTTCCTGGTTTAAACACACGAATGTGGCTCTTCTGATGCCAGATATAGACGGAGACGTGAATTTACAACCAATTAAAACAACCAATATAACAAGTGTATACACTTGCTTCTTATCAGTGATAGCAATTTATATTACAAATGGTAGAAGAAATGACAAATGGCAACTGTTCAGAAGTTTCAGATTTTAAAATATTTAATGCAATTCTTCTGTGCAAAGTGCAGAAATGGATGTTGCTAGTTTTAAGGCTCTGCAGAGACATGGTGACTAACATTACACTCACAGTTGTTACTCTGTTGACACATCCCACATCTCGCCCACTCCACACCATCTGGCCCAGTCATAGACAGACGAACAAATGAGGAGGCCTCAGAGCCATAAAGACCAACGGTCTGCGGCAGACTTTTAGAGCAATCTGCTCCACATTCACTGGCCTCACCCTAAATGGTTGTCAATCCTAATAGATTTTCTCCACCTGGCCCCAGTCTGAGACTCAGCAATGCGTTAAAAATCGACATCCAACTGTTTTTTTTTTTTTTTCACTGTTTCGAAAGCTGCTCAGACATGGGGCTTGAAAATGAGAACTTTATAAAATAAAAATATTATTTTATGCGAAGCTATAAGCAAGTGCGCTGAATTCATTAAATCACTAAATCCTATAAAGGCTGTAACCCCAATTACATGAACAAATATTATTTCAGAAATCAAATCTGCAGCCATGGCAGAATCTACGTAGAGTCACAAGTACCCATCCATCTTAGCAACCTTTATCAGTTATCCAAAGGATTGACATCTCTTTGTTCCTAAAATCTACACAGATGTCCAAACTCGGGGGGCTTTGTGTTAACAGTGATCTCACTGATGCCTCAGCAGCTACTGAAAGCCACAGGATATATGCAGGAATGAGAACTCTGGTTATAAAAACATCTTTTTAGAACGCATAATCCAGGGTAATGTTTTTTGTACTTGGAAAAGTAATTTCATACCTTCGTGATCAAGGGTGCTGACAGAAATGACCAGGCTGGGGAAAAAAAAGTCATACTTTATCCTTAATCCGTAACCTTTGTTGCTTAAAGCACCATGGTCCAGCAGAGTGTAGAGGCAGAGGAGACTATTTTTTTCTCCTAATCACCTAAAGCCTCTAAACTCCTTTGGGCTGAGTAGATACGGATGGAGTTTTCATCTCAGCGGGCAACGTCATGCCTGGAATCTTTATAAAAGCAACACGACGGAGACGTGGGATTCGGACGATAAAGCAGACGGCTTGGTTTTAGCCGGAAGCTTGAATTAATGGCCCGAAAGTTATCGGCATTTGGCGAACATAAACTAGAATCATCATCTTTATAACACTGTAGTATTACTGTAGTATTGTAGCTTTACCAGGAATATATTTCGAGACCAACTGTTACGAAGGAGCAGTATTATTTACTTTAATGGTTAGCATTTTGATATTCAAGCCGTGAACTGTGATTACGGCATATAGCAGTGGCAATGAAGGAATGACACAAAGCAGCATGAAGGGTGGCGGAGTAGAGAGAGGCACACGGAAAGTGATCAAAGGTGAGGAGGCAATCACAGAGATAACATCACGCTCCCCAGCCTCAGCGGGATGCTCGAGGGCTTGTGCCAGAAGATTGTAGAGGTAAATAATAATACAGTAGAATAGCACATGGTGTGCCATCTCTTCACTGCAATTTTACACAAGTAGCAGATCAAATGTCAATGATGTTTCCTTCAGTGATGCCACTCGCTATTAAAGAAATGAATGCTGATGTCTACCGGCCCTTTCTAGCACCTCTTACTATATCGGTTATGAAATTTACGGACATTTTCTTAACAGGAAAAAAAAATGAGAAAAAGGTGCAACAGGATCAATAGTGCAATGATCTTTTGACCTCGATACCTAAATAAAGATAAACACACTTGTGGTCTGAATTGCATGTCTGGATTATTTGACAACTCACATAAACACCAGATAACGACTTTACAAGCATGTGAACTTTCATTAGACACGTTTGTCATCTCCTATTCAGAGCATGTGTGTGTGAAAGGAAGAACAATTTCAGCACTCCTACAACAATGTAAATATTAGCCCTAAATAATGATGTTTGAGAAGAGCAAATGGACCAGCTTGATAGAATAAATAAAGCCGTATTTAAAGAAGCAAACCATGACTTAGGACGTAATGATATTTTCTACGCACTAATGTAAAACCTCAGCACCTAGAACATGCCATTATGTGGGCTCGTACATAACACATTGAAATTCTCGTCAACCACTGCGTTACTGAATTCTTAATGTTCATTTATAATTAATAACCACAGCTCTGGCTCTGATTCAAATCACAGGTTTATATTTATGCACTTAATACATGCAGTTTAATACAAATATTACTTCTGATTATTTTCTTATTATTTGCATTTCTTTTTTAATGTGTCTCCACGGCCAAGACAAAAAGCTTCCTCATAAAAGTTTATGTTCTTGTATGACTTAATTAAGTTTAAGTTCTGGATAGGAAAAAGAGTGTGTTTTGCAGATCTTCCACAGCTAAAAAGTATATATAGATATGAATATGACATGTCAGTTTTAAATAAACAATAAAATATTCTGCCGTTGACAAATTGCTGTGAGATAAGAGCCATAAAAAAAAAAACGATTTTTTTGAACATGAGAAAATCAACTTCAGAGTGACAGTAAGACTACTCCATGTCAGGCTACATTCACCAACCAAGCAGCGATAACTTTGCTATAACAGCATGCCTGCACCTTGATTTTTTTTTTACTTTAAAGAACACGCAGCAATAAACACTATTCTAAACACTGAGGTAAACTCCAAATGTTCTACTTTGAGCTGAGCCTTTTACTTTTGTTGAGAAGTTCGGAAGTTATAGTTTGTCATGTTAAGAATGACTCAATAATAAATCAGATAGATTATTTAATATTTCAGGAGGCAAAACTTTCACCAAAGCATGAAAAAGACCCCTTTTTGGTGGTTTCAATTATACTGGTATAAAGCAGATACTTTCGATCAATAATGACACTGTATCAGCAGTGGATAATGTAATCCTATAGTTTTGTGAATAATAATAATGGGCCTCAATGAAATACACCGATTAGCCTTAACATTAACACAGCATACCTTAGCAACCTTAACGTAGCCTTAACATAAATCGCTAACTATACACCAGCAAACTGGTGAGAGGATCATGGGACTCAGGACGCACATGGGGATCAAAAGCCAGCCACGATGGAAAAGCGGCAGAACACCCTGTGATCCACAGATCCCAGTCTGATCAAGCACCTATGCGATGTAGCACTGGACAAATAAATCTAATCCACGGAGATCACTCCCTACGTCACTCAAAAGATCTCCAGCTGACATCCAAATAGGCTTCGCGGAAATCCAAAACGTACTATAGGCTGTTTTAATGTTAATGCTTTTAATGTTATGGCTGATCAGTGCAGGCTTGAAAAGAAACAAGTACTATAACCAGCCATTAACAGTAACTGTATGTTTATAATATTATTGTGGTTATCATAATCTTAAATTTGTCCACATTTTAAATTGCAAATAGTGTCCATGAAAGATTTTTGTACTTATTTACAGCATTTGGCAGACGGCCTCATCTAGTGTAACTTATATTTTAATTCATTATACATTTGAGCAGGTGAGGATTAATCGCCCTGCTTAAGGGCCCAACAGTGGCAACTTGGTGGTGCTGGGATTTGAACCTGGGACTTTTCAAACTGTAGGCCAATGCGATTCTTGCGTCTCTTTTGATTCAGCTTATATATGTCATATAACATAACTGCACATGTATAACGCCAGGCCAAAGAGAATAAGGTCAGCTTCGATTATTTGGACGTGCTTTTTCTTCAAAGTAAAAGAATCTGTTTCAAATCAGACCTTTCAGCTGCTTGCATTGTACTAATTTGCGTCCCTGCTAATGACATTGTTAAAGGGGACTGAATAACAAACTACAAAATACCTTAGAGCTAGCTCAAACTTGAATGTGTAAGACCTTTAACCCTAATACAGTGTTTGTAAGAAAGCTATTCATTTTTACTCTCACATCCAGGCTATGTATAACATCTTGTAATATCCTTGCCTGTACAGAAAGTCCAAAAAAAAAGCTTTAAAATGTGACAGCCAAAAGGCGTCATTTCTATCTAACGTGATGTTACCAACCTTAAGGTAAAATTCAACTCCTGAGAGAACAAACGAATCAAATACAGCACTCTCAGCTCATCACTCAAACACATTGAGACACTTGGCAGGGGCTGTCCAGCGCCCAAGGATGAGCGAGCCACCATTGCTAGTTATTACATCACAGACTGATGAGTCACTTGGAATCACGGTCCCAACCCTACTACACGTCAACATCCACGAGCCACGAAGCAGGACACAGATGAGGAAACAGGGAGCCAGAGAGAAGGTCATGGAGGAAATGGAAACAGAAAGAGAGAAAATGAGAGAAAAAGATTCCCCTTCTTTCCCTGGCACTGTGCTAATGCTCTATTTGGTCCTGAGCCAGACAGCAAGCGATTCTTTTTAAGGACCAGCTTAGTGTTTTAACTGGATTAAAAGACAAAATGTTACATAATCAGAAGTTTCCTACTGCAGGATATAAAAATAGTAACAACAGTCGAGGATTTGACTTATTTTTCCAGCTGGCTTTATGTTTGTAACTTGAACAAGTTTCTAACAGTTTTCAAACTCTTCACACTTGAACAGTGTCCAGTTTTCCCTTTCAAGGTTAACAGGTATAAAGACATAGGAATAACAAGGTCATCCCAATATTTCCAGGGTCCTACGTTCACAGGGTCCTATGGTCCCCGGATTTATGAGCTACATATTGGGAGTATCACAAAGAGTTCTACTGTATATTCCCAGAGCCCAATGTTCCCCAGATCTAGGATCCTAGTGTTATCAAGGCCCTATGTTCTAAATGCGATTAAATGGGAGGGTTGCGTAAGAAAGGGCATCCGGCATAAAACCTGTGTCAAGTTATGTGCAGCAGTGATCTGCTGTGGCGACCCCTCGATGGGAGCAGCCGAAAGAAATCGAAATTATTATTTTTTATTATATATTTTGTCCTATTTTGTATCCCCAATCTGTGTTGTGCTTCATATAGGATCAGTGATCTTTAAAAATAAATGACTGTACCTTTAATTATGAGATTTGCCTGAGTTGTTGCCATTGTGATGAATTAACACCCATCTAAAGCCATCTGTTTGCAGCAGCGAAGTGAAAAACGGTTTTAGATCAAATAACCGAACCAACACAAGCATTGTGTCACTGAACAAGAGCTAAGATGGGAAAATGTTTGGTCCAGAGTTGAAGGTTCAGTTCTTTAACATCTGCTCTCTACTCGTGAGTCGGTGGGCCTGTGCCGTTAGCCGACCCCTCGCATTCAGTGAGGAGGGAGTCTTTCAGAGCTGGAGGGGGTTCGTAGCTTTTCAGCATGACAAAGCCCACTCCATCTCCCTCCTTTTTGTCTCTCTCTTTCCCCTACTGCTCTAAAGAGCAGCTCCGAAGCCAACACAATGCAAATCAGCCTGAGTCCGCATTCATGTAATGATTAATATGCACAGACCGCCCATTCTTATCAAATGACAAGCAGTGGAAAACACCACAGAACTGAAAGACGCTCTGTTGTAACGTATGCTTTACATAACAAATTACAGTGTTTTTAAACTCTTTTTATACACAGCTGCAGTGTAAATAATATT
Source organism: Clarias gariepinus (assembly GCF_024256425.1). Taxonomy (NCBI): domain Eukaryota; kingdom Metazoa; phylum Chordata; class Actinopteri; order Siluriformes; family Clariidae; genus Clarias; species Clarias gariepinus. Next base: position 10,468,903 of record NC_071118.1, on the reverse strand, counting down.
TACATATGTATACACAATTAGAACAATTAGCCATGTGCACTTTGCTTTAATTTTAATATTGGAACATGCATAAGAGTTAATGAATGGATATTAACTGCTATGTGGCAAAGAAAAGGAAAAAATACATTCTAAATGTGCTGTAATTAAATATTATTTTTCCACTGCAAATAAACTTTCTTAAGTCTGTAACAGATACAATATAGTGTAATTGTGAACTGAAAGAAAAAAAAACTTTACTGAATATCAGCTTTACTAGATGTTAGACTGTGGCTTTCCTGTCACCATGCATGCTCTGGAATTGGTTTAAACTGACACATTTGAGAGCAGTTACATATTTAGGAGCAGTTACATACCTGTATCGAATGTTCATTTGATTAATAAACTTGCCATAATTGCAAAGACAGTTGACATTTATTATAATCTGATGGTCGGTACAGACTAGAGGTTGACCAATATGGGTTTTTCTACAACCAGTGCCAATCTTTAGAAATAAGTGAAAAAAAAAAGAAAAAAGGAAAAAAAAAAGAGTTTTGATTACAGCCACAATGTGGTGGCCAGTTCATGTGTAAAAATGATTGCTCATGCTCCTAAAACCACTCTTTCACAATTTGACTCCTGTAATATGACCGTGCCATCAAGGGAGAAAAAATTTCATTGATGCAAAACTCTGGTCATTCAGCACATTCAGGGCGTGACTTTATTTTATTGCCACATTATGTTGCTGAGCCTAGACCGGACCAACTGAAGCAACTCCAGACCATAACACTGCCTCCAGATGATTGTACTGTGGCTAATATGCATGATGGGTTTTTTAGCATGCAGCTTCACCATGTTTATGTGATCTCAATTCATATTTTTGTTTTGACCACAGTTCTTCCGCAACATTGACGGTTCAGCAATGTCCTTCAAGGTTTTGATAATGTGTTGCAGGGCCAGTTCTAGTAATGTAAAACTTTCTTAGTTGTTTTCCTTGCTCAATGCAGCCCAATAATATTTTGATATAATATAATGGTTTAATAATAACAAATTATACACAAAACTGCATACATTAATTGAGACTGCAAATTATCTAATTTTTCCATGCACATAACAATTTAATACTATTCTGTCCTTGCTAGTAAGTGAGATCCTGATCCTAGTTGACTTATAGTTAACAGCTCGCTTCACTCCCGAGTGGTGCAGTGGTAATGAGCTTGCATCCGGAAATTGCAGGTTCAAATCCCGGATGATGCTGTAGCCTCCCGTAACCAGGAGCCTAAAGAGAGCTGATTGGCCGAGCTCTCTCAGCGGGGATGTATATATGGCACTGTAGCACTCTCCTATCATTCGTGATGCAAGCCAATCATGGGAGTTTACGCAAGGGGAAGAAGCGGATAGTGCTTTTCTCCGAGAGTGTTGCACTGCTCCCTACAGTGAGTGAGCAAGCAGTTTGAAATGATGCAGTTGGCTAGTGTCACCTGTCTCAACCACATGATAGTCTTCTCCTACCTGATTGATTATTGTAGCATTGATGTGGGAGTGGCCTAATGACAGGTGGGAACTGGCTACGACTTGATTAGCTGAGAGAATTTCATCAAAAACAAGATACCAGCTACCTGGCAAGATGTTTATTGAAATAAAACCATGTTATCAATTGTTCCCTTTTTATCAGTATGAATGTGGTCATAAAAAACATAAAAAATAGATTCAACTGAAAAATTTTATCTAACCAGTGTTTAGCACATTTTAGCAGGGGTCATCTCTATGTTCCTAGAGCCCCATGTTCCCAGAGCCTTAATGTTCCTAGAGCCCTATGGCCCCAAGATCTATATGGAAGCAGAATGAAAGCACGAAAATGGAGCACTTGTTCCAAAGGCCCTATGTTCCCCTATGGTTGATGGACTGTGACATATAATAAAAAACTGAAAAAGATGAGCTTCAGCTTTCTATTGTGTGAAATTATTTTATTTTCTAGAGAAATCGAAAACCACAGAAAATGATAGCTATTCGTTGAGTTTTGTTTTTAAAGTTGTGACGCCTTAAGATAAATTGAATAATTTTCAAGAAATATTTTATCTTAAAATGGGTCACATTTGTCTGAAACAGAATACTGTAAGATGGTTAATACTTTATGTGTTAGCAGAAAATGAACGAGTAAACATAGGGCCCTGGGAACAAAGATATGCTCCTCATTTTAGATAATGATTAGAACTACGCTCCTTTTGAAAGAAGTATATAACAGTCAAAGGTAAATTTTTCCAAAACATTATCAACACAAGACAGAGGGCTTTTTCATTTTACTATCACAACAAAGCAGCTGTCATATTTCTTTTGTCTTATTTCAATTCAAGAATACTGTAAACCCAAAAGCTGATTTTCAAATACTAATAAACAGCCCTGGGAACTAGAGTTTAAAAAATCCTTCATTAATGAACTCAAATTATCACTTCGTTTGATTTTTTTTTTTAAACTTTTGGTTTAAACACATTTGTCTTTCAACACCGTTACTGTAAAAGACATCAGGTTTAATGGGTTGCTGAGCTTTTAATCTGCTGTCAGTTTTTTTTTATTTCAGACATCGCAAAAGGACACACTGCCACAATTACAGATTTGGAACCAATGTAAGGTCAGTACAACATGAAAATAAATGCAGTTGGAAAATGATCATTATCCTAATGTCTATTTAGCACATTTGCAATGAGTACAAATAAGATGCAAAGATGCAAACAAGTAATCAGCATCAGCGCCATCACCGTTCAGCTGTTTCTTTCTTTCTTTTTTTTTCGTAAATGCATCCCAAGTTTAAATATAATGAGTTTCTAACCAGCATTACAGCATATAATGTCATAAAGCATGATACAATACCTTCAAACTGAGTTCCAGATATTTGTCCTTGTCCAATGAGATGTTTACGGTCTTTTGAGTAATAACAGAGGCACAGCGTAAAGTCCTCGGGTCAGATATGGCCATCCATTAAACTCCATCCATCTGAGTGTTACACAGCTTATGATGTTTCTTAAGACAGGTACATTTACTTGTTGAATAGGTTTTCAGTGCTGCCTCACTGCTTCAGAATGTCCACTCCAGGCAATGGTATGGATTATTACAATGCTTTGCAATTGCTAACAAGCATCTTTCGATTGCGAGTTCACTTTTCCAAAGCATTTCACACAACAGCCCTTAATTTTGTGCTAAAGAGGGAATTATTTTTTTCTCCGGTTATCGACACATCATCTTTACGATGGTCTAACATTCAGTTCTCAAGTTCAACAACCAGCCAAACCGTGTAATTTATAAAGACCAATTTAGGAATTAATTTCAACTAAGGGCCGGAAAATACTGGATATATAAATAATATATATACACACATGCATATATTGTTCACAATACTGACTGACAAGCAACCAAGACATTGTTATGAAAAGGTGAAACATGTAAGAAATAATCCTAATATTTAAATAACCATTTCAGATCTGCCAAACTTCAATCATCTGGAGTAGGAGCTTTGCATTTTAACAGCAGGATCTAAAAATATGCCTAAAAAGCAGTCTATTTCTCCCCCAATGAAAAAAGAAAAACAGCAGGAGGATCTGGAATGATTGACATTTATGCATGTAAATATGCCATGATACAGTGCTCTCGCTTCATGTCATGGATTTTTTTTTTTATTTCATTGTGAATATGAAATAAATTATCAATATGTGTCTGACAAAAGTAACATTAAATAAGTGTAAAATAGTAAGTAAATACAATTATTAATGAACTGAATAGTTTTTCACAAATAACGTTCATGGAAATTATAACTGGACAGTGATTCAATACGTTGTGTGCTTGCTTTGCTTTCCTGCACTGAGATCACATCAGCATTTGTGAACTTGCGCATTACGGTTTACAGTGGTTAGTTTGCCAGCGGCCATAGAAAACACAATACAGTCTTTTAGCTTTATTAAACATACCCTACTAACAAAATAGTGTTCTAACTGAAAGAAACGTCAAGATTTATATATGTATGCCCACTGCACAGGGAGCTTTATTAAAAATAAATGTACATTTCAAATAATTAAGGCATCCGTAGCTTGGAGTCTAGAGAGCGGGTTGGTGATGCTGTCTTTCAGTGAAAAAAATAGCATACAGCATTGTTACATCAATCAGGGCAACACTAGCCAATTATGGGTGAGCTCACACAAGCGGAAGGTGCGGATTGTGATTTTCTCCGAGTGTGTTACACCGTTCCCCTATGTTGTGTGAACACGCTTGTAGGGAGACGGGAGGAAATTGGCTACGAACAAATCATAATGAAAATCAGGAAAACACAACAAAATAAAAAAATTTTATTAAAAAAAAAAAGATTTATATAGTTGCTTTTTAGGAACTTTTGCATAGAATAGCAAACATTTATACTAAATGTTTTTTATATATTAAATTACATTAAATCACATAAAGATTAATAATAACCACGAGTAATTAATGTATTTAGTTATTAGTATTTTTTGTATCCACTTTTCTCCATGCAGATGGTGTGATTGCAGCCCTTCTTCAAAGATTAGAAAACAGTCGTGGTTTCAGAAAAGATTTTTTAATTCAACAGGTCTGGCAGTAATCAGGCCTGGATGTGACAAGTGAACTTTAACTGCCTAAAAAACAGCTCATTCCTGATTTAGCAATTACTTTTTAACACAAAGCCAAGCAGCTTTTTCCTTTAATAAATGGAACCATTTAAAGACTGCATTTTCTACTTACTCTGGATATCTTTGTACAAAATTTAGTTTTTTATGATCTTAATTATTTAAGTGTGACAAAAAAAGAGTGTGGTTTGGGTTTACTTAATTTAAATTTTCTGATAATAATGAGCGATTACTTTATTATTATTATTATTATTACTATAGACACAAGAATGTTTAAACAGGCATGTTATTATGAATCTGTGACTTTATTTCCGTCAGAAATACTGTCAGTGCTGCTGTCAAAAAAAAAATTCAATACCTTCTGAAAAAACAAAATTAAGAATTCATTGCTACTGTGGTACTTTGTAAAGCAGAGTATTTACAGTTAGGCTGATATCACACTGTATTTTTAAATAAATAAATAAAACACATTTTCAGTGGTTCCATGACATGGTTCGAGGAAAACCCTTCACTGCCAAAATAATATTCAATTAGTGGTAGACCCTTTCCACTGATGGACAAAGTACAGCTACAAGGTGACCTATATGGCATATGTGCATAATAAAGTGACAACTCCATAGACAACTCCCACACAACTCCTTCCTCTGACATTTACACCTTCTAATTTGGAATATAACATCATCTACAGTAGTCCCTGCTTCCTCTTCACACAACTGTCACACCCAGCACTACCTTTCACTTCCATTTCCTTAAAGTTAATGCAAGAAAATGCTCTGCAAGGTTTATCCTTAAGATGCCTTTTTAGGTGAATGAGTTTCCCATTTCCCCTACTTGTATTTTACTCCTTTAATCCAAATTTATGGTTGTCTGACTGGCAGAATGGCATGCAAAGTAACACTCTGATTAGACCAATGACAACCCAGTGCATTTGAGAAACTAGAAATGAAGTACCTTCAGCTAAAAACTAAATGAACTACAGTGTATATATATAGGAAATACAAAATAATATTAAAAATATTGGAGTTAGGTCAATTGGGTTCAGAAAAAACGTAGTTTTACTGCTGGAGGCCATCTGCTTTTTCCTGTACCTGGTTGCAGGGGCCTTTGGCCACAAGGCAGGGTAAACCCCAGACAGGGTGCCAATACATAGCAGAGCACACACACTGTAGGTGCAATTTGGGAATGCCAATTAGCCTGCCAAACACAGTAAGAACATGCAAAGTCCACGCACACATACCCAAGTTTGAAATTAAAACCCTTGACCCCTGGGGGTGCGAGGCCACAATGCTAACCACTATGCCACCATGCCGCCTGGCAGTTAACACGGTTAGTAATAATACTCACTGATTGGAATGTGTCTGGGTCGGGTGGTATGATAATATGTGCTCTCAAAGGAAAACAAATTTGAACCCTCCATGTTCCATGTCACCCAGAAACCTATTGACTGAGATTTAAAAGAAATGTTAACTACATAATCAATCAAATATGTTATCTAGATATTATGTAGATATGTAATTAGCTAGTTTAACACGTAAATACAGACACAAACAAATATATAATTTCCAATGAAATTTACAACTCTGTCACAGTAATTATCTTATTCTAGTTAGGTGGCTATATTCTACCTTATTTTTTAACTTTTAAAATGCAAGATTACCGCATGATGCAACGGCAGCAGATTTGCAAACACATTTTAAAAATGCTATCCATTGCACCTCATATGTTATTCGCGCCCAATAGTTAAACTTACTGATGAATTTTAATGTTTGTAGTGTAGAAGGTGGTGGTTTTCAGTAGATATAATAAGGCTTTTGTTGGTTATTTAATTAATGGGTCAGGTTTTTAACTGATTTACACTTTTTTAATTATTTATGTCACTCTGAATATGTTAAATGGTCCAAAATTAACCAAAACATTTACTTTCTAAAATCCACCTGCTTTTTTTCCTAAATACTGTACTTGCATGTTGTAAGAGCATCACTTTTTCTTCTTTAGGGTTTATGGGCATCTGATGCACTACCGCCACCTACTGGACTGGAGCATGGAACAAACAACAAGTTACACAGCATTTCCATGCTTATCAAATTCTTTTATTTTCTTCTAGAGAATTAAAATCTACTAAAATAATCTAATAAGCATTTCAATTAGGCATCTGTACGCTCACGCATAGAGGAAACATGTGATAGTCTAGCTCTTCCTGGTAGGTATTTGTTGCCTTGATGGGAGAATGCCCTAACAGAGAGACAGGTAATAGTTGGCTAAAATTTGGGAACAAAAAAAAAGGAAGAAAAGTAAAATCCATCACTAATAATGACACTGACATATTATGTGGTTCTGCTGTGTGGATAAAAGGCAATGTGACTGACAACCAAAATATGCCATGTACATGACAAAAAACCTCATTGAGGAATTCTGGCTACACCACCAGGCTTTATTTAGCAACAGAGAGAGAGGAGCGTGAATAATGTTGTCTAGCATAACATCAGCAAACAACCTCAACTAATGCATTAGTAACAGCCAGATGAAGCAGGATGTGAAGGCTTCACAGCACATATTCACATTACAATTCGCAGGTATGTAGATTGTTGAACAGGACAATTTGCCCTTACAGCATTAAGCAAAAAGATAAAATCAGACAGAATAATGAATCTGCTGATAACAATCATCGCTCACGTTGCACAGATTGCAGCTGTGTCAAAACGGCTAACAGTTAGCTTTTTTCTTCTATGCCCATTTACATGATTGGATTTTTTTTATTTTTTTATTTTACCGTTTAACATCAAGATCCTTCTTTTTAATCTTTAAAACAAGATGATTATAGAATATGGAATTGCAATCAGCCCTAACCCCATTTTTTAATCACATTAAATATTCTTTTGTTGTTTTTTTTTTTTTTTTAGGATCCCAAGAGGTAAAGCTCTTGGGTATATTTTGTCTCGCTGGTCGATCAGTCTGACGCAAGCCAGTCAGTGGCATCTGTTTGCTCATGAAAACAAAAGAAGTCAGTTAGTTGTTGATGCTGCACTGGCAGTTGTTCATGGTGGCAGATTTAGCATGTGGAAACAAGAAATGGCTATAAATTACTGGAGAACTCTTAATTATGTGTGATAATATGCTATCATCAAATGATATGCGATTAAAAGTAAGCGACAAAAGTAAGCTAATAACCATAGTTGAGATTTTTTTTTTTTCTCTTTAAACTCAACAGAATTTGTCACATTTCTGGACTTTATACACAACATAGAATTCCAGGGCAGAAATAGAGTAAGGCATAATTTTCTCTAGTTATACCCATTTCCTCTTTACTTTCTTTCATTCTTTATTTCTTTCATTTTTTTTCCTTTTTTCTTTCATTTTTTTACAGTTTCCTCTGTGCAAAAAAAAGTCCGTTTGTATTTTCATAGCGGCTTTGAACTTACCGCAGAGGTTTAAGTTCCAGATGTGAATCATTTTAAGACTTTTCTCCCCACTTGTGTTAGTTCTTTATTCTCGATTGTTGACTCATCTTAAATTTTGCTTTTCTCTTGAGCTTGAACTGCAGACTAAACACTTAGGAATGGCACTTTCTTCTACTTTGGTTACTTTTTAAAGACATGTTTATGAACTCTGTTGATTACGATTTCTTTTGTACTTTAATGAAATCCAGGGAATCTGATGAACATGTGGAGCTCATGCGTATCTGATCAATGTTTCAAGTGATGCATCCATGTCTCTGAAAAGGTCTCGTCTTTTTCTCGTGTTTTGTCTTTATCACTAGCCCAGCCTTTACCATCTCTTTCACATGCAGACACACAAAAGCAGCTGCAAGTCAACATTAACATGTCAACACCCCATGACGTAAAAGCAAGAGAAACGGTGCGCAAAAAAAAAATGGAGGGAGAATGAAAGAGACTGACAGGTGCAAGTGTGCTCTACAGTTACCAGCAGCATTATGTACCCGCTTTTACTGTAGTACATCACCATTTTCCTGAGCAATTACTCAAGAAATGCTTCTTAAAAATAATGCCATACAGAGATAGAGAGAAAAGGGGAAAGCGGAAAATTGAATTGGAGGGGGAGGGAGCGGGAAAAAATACACAGTGGAGGAAATTGACAAAAAAGCGAAATCCTGAGAAAGAGGGAGACACTGTGAACAGTGTAGAATGGAGGAGGTGGGAAGGCTCACACGCTGCGGGACACACTGCGAGAAAACAGAGACACTGAGAATGACAGAGAGAGGAGAGAAAGGAAGCAAGAGAGCAAGAGAGAGAGAGACAGAGTGAGAGAGATGTTTGGGGAGACTTAAAGGACACAGGCAGTCAGTGATGGAGCAGAAATAAATGAGTGACAGAAAAAATGAGAGGGTGACAGGAAAGAGAGGGGGTGGGGCAATGAGACGAGAAAAGAAAAAGGGAGGCAAATAAAGAAAAGAAAGGTGGAAAGAAGGTGAGGAGGACTGAGAGATACAAATGAAGAGATATAAATGGGTGAGAAACTAAAAAGAAAAGAAGACATGGAGACAAGCAAAGGGAGAAAGATGGAACTGTAAAAGATATAAAGACGTGAAGAAGTGGACACATACAGACAGGGATATGGACCCAGCCAGTAAGGGAACTAAGAAACATGCACAAAAAAGAAAGGTGCAATAACAGAGAGAGAGAGAGAGAGAGAGAGAGAGAGAGAGAGAACAGATGGGGACAAAAATGGGTGAAAGAAAGGCGAAGATTAGGAGAAAGACAGAGAAAAAGAGGGATACGCATGGAAAGAGAGATGGTGTGTGAGTGAGTGATGGAAGGGGGACCGGGTGGGGTGGGGTGGGGTGGGGGTTGACAGGTTCTGTCCAGACTCTCCCGCCTTCATTCCAAATTCTTCAATAGCGCCCGAAATAAGGTATTACTGAATCAAACTTAAATGTCCTGCAGAAACTGTGTTTTTTGGGTTGTTGTTGTTTTTTTCCATATCGCTGATGGCAAAAATGTTCCCGCCAATTTTCCAAGACTTGGTTCCTCCTAAAATTCCCTCCAATTATACAGTATGCTAAACAATGCGTTAACGACTGTACTGCACTTACTAACTGTCGGTGCGCGCGCGGGTATACCACACATCGATCTTTTATACAGCAATTCAACCAAATACGGACCAGAACACTTTTTAAGGAAAAGTTTCGCCCCCATACAAGTTGTGGAAATATAAGGTACGATGCCAACCTCGTACACCTAGAAAAGCCCTATAACTTTTTTTTTTCACACAAGAGCGCAGTAAGAATGGACTGAGCTGAGCGTGTAAGAGGGGCCACGCGCGCGTTTGGTACAGTAACTGTATCCCCAGAACATCACAGATAAACCGCAACACAGGACAACTGACTTGGACCCGCTGCCTTGGAGTTGTGTACTTTTATGGTGTGCACTATTCAGTGTACAGTGAGTGAACGTTTGTTTCTTTTCGCAAAAAGAAAACAAACAAGCACGGGAGCAACGTCGCGCGCACCGCTACTGTTCCACATCCAGAACAATTAGAAGCTACTACAAGGAGATGGAACCCAGGCCTGTTCCTGGATCAGATGTGATTATGTGGATCACATCATGGTGATAATCCGTGATATAGCCAATACGAGCTACCTACATCATGCTTCGCCATGGTTGTAACGCTGAAATCCAAACTGCACGAGACATAAAATAAAACAAATCCTTTCCACAACTTAATAAAACAGCAAAATTATCCAAGTGCACCAAAAAGATCTGAGCATCCCGTAAGCTATAAGCAGTTATAACCGCATCAGGACCGACAGGATGCGTGTAGGGTCTCAAAAGTTGAATCCCCTCCTAGCATCCACGTAAAAAAAAAAAAAAAAAAGGAACAATTTATATATTTTATGCAGGCATCTTTACCTGCATGTCCAAAGAGCAGCACGGTCCAGATGAGATCCCGTGTTTGAAGCATTGCAATCTTTCTGTCTTTCCGTGAGGGATGACTGAGCTCGGTTTAGTATTTTTAAGCCTTTGCCTTAGCGCTTGTGATGCTTCCTGGCCGTTTCCCAGTTATTGGAATAAAGTGAGTAGAGGGAAAGAGACGAGTCCGCTGAAAGGGGAACGCGCCGAGCGGAATGAGAGCGAGCGGAGCGCGCGAGCCGCAGCACCTCCTCCACTGGAAACCAGTACGCCTGTGCGCAGAACGCGCGCGCCCCCTTTTCAGGATTAAAGCGCCTGGAAAAAAAATAGTGCGCGCGCTCTCACGTGCAGCAGATGGCGGCGGGTAATTCGGATTAAGAAAAAAAAAAACCGATCAGTCTTCGTTAAGACTGTTTTTTGTCCTTTCCCCTTAGTTTATCTCAGAAATCCAGAAACCTAATCACGGGCAGTTAGTGTAAAAAGAGATGCTGATTATTCACACTGGAGTACTGTACATGCCGTACTGTGTTTAAAGTAAAAGCAGGGCACATTTTGGTATTTGTGAAATAACTGTAAAATACTTGACAATAATTTTACCTTTTTTTATACACAAGTAAACACATTTCTGCTACGAATGAGAACTGAAGCTTTGTTTCCAGTGGGGTTGTTTGTAATACAGTGGCCTAGGTATTAACACTGCTGCCTTGCAGCTCCAGGGTGGGAAACTGATTCTTGCTTCGGGTTTGTGTGCATTTAGTTTTGCATGTACTTCGGTTTTCTCCCACAGTCCAAAGATATGCAGATTATGCTAACTAGTGTTCTTAGTTTGAATGAGAGTAAATGTGTGTGTGTGCCCTGCAATGGATTGGCACCCCATCCAGGGTGTACCCTGCCTCAAGCCCCAAGTCATTGTATATACCGCTCTTTTCTGTATAGAGAGTTGCAGAGGCACAGGAGCCTATCCCAGGAGACTTAGGAGACAGAAGTACCTGGAGGAAACCCACCCAGCATGGGGGTGGGGGGTGGGGGGGCATGTTAACTCCATGCACAGAGACCTGTGGCAGGAATCAAACATGGGCCTTGGATGTGCAAGGCAACACTGCTAACCATTATGCTACCATGACACCTAAAAAATACCCATACTCCATAATTTCTGAAAATACTTTCCATAATTGCTTCATTTTGGTCAGGGTCATTGTGGATAAAGAACACACAGAACCTGTCTCAGATACACTGAGTATGATCCTTGATCGGATACCAGTTTATCACAATCAAAACACATACGCGCACGCGCACACACACACACACACACACACACACACACACACACATTTACAGGAGGGACTCACAGGAGGGCATCAATAAATAATGAGCAGTCACTGTCTGGGTATATTGTAATGCAAGAGTTGCTATTAACATTATTTTAAAGGTCATTGCTAACAAAAAAGAGGAAAACTGCAAAAAAAAAAGGACCCTTCATTAAAATGCACACAAAAGCAGACATATGGCTCAAAAACAACTGCTTTAGAAAAAGAATTAAATTGTACTACTAAGCAGTGGCACGCATAACAGTTTAAACTAGCACTAGTAGGAGTAGGAAATGCTGAGTCCTGACAACTGTCACAATTACAGTGAACTGATGTACACCAAGGTGGGGCACATAAATGTCATTATTGATTGCTAAAAGTGTCCTACCAAATTTGCCACTGTACTACCAAAAAGTAAATTCACTAAGTGATGTATAAATGTACAATGTGAATAGTTTGATGTACAAATGAATAGTATAAGGTTTATGGTGTAATAAATGCTTGCCTGCCACAAATTTAGTCTTTTACAACGTACACTTTCTGATGATTTCTTTGAAATTACTTTCACCTAGCCCTAAATTAATTCCCCTCAAAAGCACATAATAATAAAAAATGGGTGACATTTAAAACAACATACAGTATAAGGGTGCTGAGTTGATAAATGATTTCTAGAAAGGGGGGCTTTCGCCATTTTTAACCATCATTCTTGTACAGTGTGTTATCAGTAATAAGTACAAAATTTATTATTGTTACAGTTATGTCTGGCTTAATGTATAAATCTTGTACTTGTACTATATATCCTTTTATTTTGTTCAAAAGACAAGATATGGTAAGTGTCCAAATTTCTCTACTGTGATTTTTATAACAATTACATATGAGTTCAGAGCTGTGAGGTTAACATCACTAACACATCATGAAAATGTATAACCACCAATTTAAGGCAAAGTGCAATGAATTGCAATGTCAGGATTTTGGCCATAACACTATTGTTTAATCTAAAGACAGGACATTAAAGACCCTACTGTGTAGTTCAAGTTTCAAGATGAAAAAGTACACTAAAATATTTAACAAAACTATATAACTGTGATCATGTTGTAAACTAAAAAAAGATAGAGTACTTGTTCTAATATTATTTATGCTCTTTGGCATCAGATGGTATCTTTTCAAAACCAATTTAGTTTAGAACTGAATGTGCTTTTCAAGAATAAACATCATATATGCATGTTTTCCAAGGGCGCTCGAAATAATGAAATAAATATTAAGATTAAAAGTAATATAAATTCTATTCTATACAATATACATCTCTTTTGGTTCACTGTCATAATGTGATATTCCAGCATTTACCAATTCCTGCTGTTAAAATTGTTTTAAGGTTAAAAATTGTTAAATGCTTGAATCTGATTGGTCAGAAGATGTTGATTAATCCCCCCATCCTGTAACGGTTAACCCCTAGAGGGCGCCAAAGCGCCTGGGTTTGTTTGTTTTATGTTGGTATTATGTTTAAGTTGGACTGCATGTCCCAGACTGCACCTCGGTCAGGTGACGTGGAAGTTCACCTGAACCGAGGTAAGGTAATTAAGTTGATTATAAAGAGCCTGACTGGAGCACAGTCAGGCGTCTAGCTTTTGTTGTAGTTATCTAGTGTATGATTTAAGTCGGTGTTTGTTTTATGTGCGGCTTTAATAATAAAAGCCGATATTGAACCGCCAGCTCGCCTCCTGCAAATTATGCCACGACCGCACAAACGCAGACAGAAGAATCGTGACAGAAAGCTAGACCGTCGTAGTGGCATAGCGGAGGTCGCTCCCCCAGACGTTTTTTGGGGGGGCGCTATCACCATCTCGACCGAGCTGGCGGAATGGCTGGAGGACAGCGAGGAGCAAGGAGAGAGAGAGCTCTTGCAGAGCTGGGAAGGCTGCAGGCTGATCGAACCGGCGGACTGGCAGGAAGACAGCGAAGAGCAGCGAGAGAGAAGAGCGCGGCGCAGCTGGGAAGGCTGCAGGCTCGCCATTCGGCGGACGCCGTTCAAGGGTGAGGCAGAGGGGAGATACACGGTCCCAACCACCAGCCAAGAGGCACGGGCCGAGGAGGCCTGGCAGAACGGTGACGAGGACTTTACGGAGGAGGACTACACGTTGTTGGCACAGCGGAACAGAGAGCGCATTTCCGACCTGCGGGAGCAGGTGGCGCTACTCCAAAGGCTGCTCGTCCAGGTTCGAGAGAACTGCGATGTAGCTCCGGACACTCTCCCTCTCTCTAATCTGGACGACGCGCTCCTCCTCCCGCTCCCGACTGTAGTCAACGCGGAGGTCTACGTGCCGCGGCTGCCAGACACGTCTACTCCTCAGCCGCCGCCTCTGCCAGACAGGGGAAACGTCGCTCCCGCTCCACAGCCGCCAAGCGTCGTGAGCGGCGCTGCCGATCTGCCGCCTCCAAGCTGCATGAACAGCGAGCCAGCGCTTCAGCCGGGCTGCGAGGACGGCCTGCTGCTTCCTCCGCCTCCCGGCTTTGAGGACATCGCGCCAGCTCAGCAGCCGCCGATGGAGACAGCGATCGACGCTCCGGCTCCTCAGCCAGACTTCCAGGCCGGCCTGCTGCTTCCTCCGCCTCCCGGCTTTGAGGACATCGCTCCAGCTCCGCCGCCGCCGCCGCCCAGCACAGCGAGCGTCGCTCCAGCTCCGCCGCCGCCCAGCACAGCGAGCGTCGCTCCAGCTCCGCCGCCGCCGCCGCCCAGCACAGCGAGCGTCGCTCCAGCTCCGCCGCCGCCCAGCACAGCGAGCGTCGCCCCAGCTCCGCCGCCGCCGCCGCCCAGCTCAGCGAGCGTCGCCCCAGCTCCGCCGCCGCCGCCGCCCAGCGCAGCGAGCGTCGCTCCAGCTCCGCCGCCCAGCTCAGCGAGCGTCGCCCCAGCTCCGCCGCCGCCGCCGCCCAGCGCAGCGAGCGTCGCTCCAGCTCCGCCGCCGCCGCCGCCCAAAGCGCCTGGGTTTGTTTGTTTTATTTTGGTATTATGTTTAAGTTGGACTGCATGTCCCAGACTGCACCTCGGTCAGGTGACGTGGGAGTTCACCTGAACCGAGGTAAGGTAATTAAGTTGATTATAAAGAGCCTGACTGGAGCACAGTCAGGCGTCTAGCTTTTGTTGTAGTTATCTAGTGTATGATTTAAGTCGGTGTTTGTTTTATGTGCGGCTTTAATAATAAAAGCCGATATTGAACCGCCAGCTCGCCTCCTGCAAATTATGCCACGACCGCACAAACGCAGACAGAAGAATCATGACACATCCCCCCAAAATATTTTTTTCTTAAGGTCAGGACTCTCTCTCTTTCCAGCTCTCCATGTCAAGCTACATGTGTTTATCCTGAGATACCACTGGCCCTGACCCCATCAGGGTGCCTAACTTTGCTTGGAGTTCGCATCACTTAGGAATCACTTGTTTCTGCTGAAGTTTGCCCCAAAGTTGCATTTGGGAACCATAAAAATGGCTTTGCCCTGCAATTGATTTGAATTTGCTACAGTTAAAACTGTGGTTGATATGGACAGTTCCCTTTCAAAGGCTACACTCGATGCTACGTGAAAACGCTATGGGAAACATCTTGTCATGTTGCCGGTTGTGAATCATGTGTGTATCAAACACGGCAAATTTTTGGCTTATATAACCTTGGTCGGGTGACGTCATCTGATAAGACTCTCTTGTGAATGGGCAAGGATGAAAAATCCTCTCTTGCTTCCGTGGAGATGGTAATAGCCTCTAAGCACTTAAAAAAAAATTTATTAATAAAAAAAAACATAGACGGCAGGTCCTGTCGGGTGGCCGGGGGGCGGAGCCTCAACAACGCTCTCCCCCCTATTTATTAAGCTGTATTCATCCTGTGTTTTCCTGCCATCAACTTATTTATTTATTTATTTAAATATAGTTGAGGTGGAAGCGCGGGGTTATATGATGACACCCAGATAGAAGAGATGCTTCCAGGCTATCTCTCTTCTGGGACATAATCCTTCCTGAAAAGCTATTACTTCCTTTCAAACTGTGTAGACTTTTCCCTTCCCTGGAGACAAAAGCTTTTCAGGCAGCAGGTCAGGTTGGTGCTCCATTGCACACCATGGCGGTTTTGCATGTCCACCAGGCTGACCTGCTGAGAGACTTGAGTACTGGCGGGGCTCTTCAAGGTAGGGCTTATTGGAATTACGCCGGGCCCCAGACTTGTCTCTTCGTGCAACAAAGCAGACGGCTCGTGCTATCGGCCGTTGTATGGCTGCGATGGTTTTTAGCGGAAAGGCACTTATGGTTGATTCTCAGGGGCATCAAGGAAAAGGATCGTGCATTCCTCCTTGATGCCCCCATCTCGCCTTCCAGCCTACTTGGCGATGTCGTTAACTCGGTCGCCACTAGGTTCATGAGGCGAAGTTCTATAACAAGCCTTCGGGAAATTGCTTCCCCCCCGTGCTCAGGAGTCAGGACTGTCGGCCACCCAGTCTCGACCTGGTCTGACTCTTGTGAGGCGTGAAACACACACGGAGAGTATTTTTGAGCTGGGCACCCCCTCGTAAGATTGGGGTGCGTTGCGCAAACCGCCTCAAAAGAGGTCAGACTGGCATATTGTCTTCTTCACAAAGAAGCCCTGAGGTTCATGTGCCCAGGACCATCAGGATGTTGTCCTAGCTCATCTTTGTTTCTTAGGATTGAGATCCAACGCCATGTAAGCGTGCTCTTTCCTGTTCAGAGGACAACATATTTGGGTGTCACATGGGATTCGAGCGTAAGCGGTCACAGCTGTCTCCTGCTCGTATCGAATTTATTGTCAACACCCTCAAGGAAATCAAGCTAGACCAGAAAGTGACCATCACTTTCAGCGATATTAGCTCTCATGGCAGCTGTATCTACGGTGACACCTCTGGGCTTTCTGCACATGAGAGCATTTCAGTTGCGGCTTAGAACCAGGGGATTTCACTCTAGGGCCAATCCCCAATAAGGGCTACGCGCCAGGTGCTTCGTACCCTTCCTATGTGGTCCAGACCCCGGTTTCTGATTTTGGGTCCTACTCTAAGTTTGTCTTGTCATCACAGATGCTAACGACAGACGCTTCCCTCGTGGGCTGGGGTGCGGTCTTAGATGACCGTCCAGCCCAAGGGAGCTGGAGAGGCCATCTTCTCACGCGGCACATCAATTGCCTCAGCCAATGGCGTAAGTCAGAACAGTTTCCACATGTTCTGGGGCCGCAAGCTGCATGAGAGATGCTATTGCCCTCTTCTATGAGGCGCGTGGGCTCACTTCGCCGCTAAGAATCAGCGCTCATTCAACCAGGTGGATCGCCTCATCTTTTGCACTAGCAAGAGGTATTCCCCTGCAGCAAGTGTGTGATGGTTGGTCCTCTCCCCACACATTTGCCAACATGCACCCTATTGTTTTTGAAGCCTTCTGTCCTGACGCGGAGGGTTGTCCTCTCCGCACACATTTGTTACATTTATACTCTGGATATTCATGCTACTCCGGGCTTACAGGTCAGCTACCCAGACATAGTTCTGAGACCTTCTCGGCCTTGTGCGCACACGCTACACAACCTTGGGGTCCAGACACTTGCAGTGCGGCGGCGTTGGCACTCTCGTTTCCATAGCGTTTTCACGCAGCATCGAGTGTAGCCTTTGAAAGGGAACGTCTCGGGTTATTTTGCTGTAACCCTGTTCCCTGAAAAGGCGGGAACGAGATGCTGCGTCCCAATGCCGCACTGCCTACGTGATCGGACGTCCGTTCAGACAAATCAATCTGAAGAATGTTTCCGGTTCACTTCTATTTATAACCTGCAGGTGCGTATTATCAGATGACATCACCCAACCGAGGTTCTATAAGCCAAAAATTTGGCGTGTTTGATACACACATGCCTTACAACCGGCAACATGACAAGATGTTTCCCATAGCGTTTTCACGCAGCATCGCGTTCCCGCCTTTTCAGGGAACAGGGTTACAGCAAAGTAACCCAAGACGTTTTTCCATTTAAGACTCTGTCAGTGAACAATTGATAACTTCAACGATATAAACTTCATGTCAAGAATGTAATGATAATTTTTTTTCCTTCAAGAACAGAATGGTCTTAAAATGACAAGCTGCTTTTTGTGTTATAAGCTAACAGAAAATGGAAAAGGGAATCTGGAGAGGGAACAACTATTTGTATACATTTAAATGACAACAGGAAGTAAATACATCTAACCATAAACATCAAACCATAAATCACCATTATTAAAGGGGAAAAAAAAACTTTTAAATTTGCTGTTAAAAATAATCTTTGAGATATTCACAGTTACTTCTCATATGGTTGCTTAAGATCACTCTATCATTGATTATTTTCCTATATTACTATGCAGCATTATATTTTACATGTATGAAATAGTGCGGTACTGTTCGATTAGTAATGGTGCAAAGCATAAGTAGGTGTGGAGCTTCTTTTGTGTACTGAGATTTTCTTTTAGACTAGCAGTAAGAGCCATAGTTTTCAAATGGACTTTATGACATTTCAGTGCAATTTAATGACCTTTTTCATGACATTTATATATTTTTCAAAAGCTGGCTAGGGTTGCTCCTGAGCTTGAAAATAGACAGTTAAATGGTGCAATACTCTCAAGCTGTCTTCTGTTTAACTCCGGAGAGTTTTCTCAAAATTTGTGCACTAGTTTATATGTTAGGTTTGCTAATTTTGTTTAAGATTTTCCATATCTATATTTCTTGGTGTAAGTTTAATACTCAGCATCAGTAGGAAAAGAAGGTGATTCAAGTTAGTATTCCTACAGTGTAACGTATCTGTTGTAATGCTTAAACATTTTTTTCGATGTAAAATCCAAATTCCAAATTCAAATTTTATTTGTCACATACACAGTCATACACAGTACGATATGCAGTGAAATGCTTAGGCAACTGCTCATGACCTAAAATAAAGAATAATATGAGAATTAAAATATACAAAAATACACAATATAGAAAATATTTTTAGAATGTATAATGAAATATAAAACAATAAGAGCAGCTGAACGGGCAGGTATATTTATGTAATTTTTGTATGGAATGGTAGTTGTAATGGTAATGTAATGTCCACTGTTTGTGCAATTCACATATTTAAAGTAACTAGTGCCGTGCAAAAAATGCTTAAAAAGTGATTAATGTAAAGTGACTTGTGACCACCAGGTGTAGTTGTGCAGTGGCCACTAGTGTAAACGAATGTCCAGAATGTCCAGTGTATGTGTGTAAAGACCATATGTGTGTCAGTACTATGTGGTGGTGTGATTGAGAGACCTTATCGCCTGTGGGAAGAAGCTCCTCATCAGTCTCTCTGTGTTGGCCTTCAGGGAGCGGAATCGCTTTCCTGACCTCAACAGAGAGAACAGTCCATTGTTGGGATGGCTGAGGTCCTTCACAATCTTCCTGGCCTTGGTCCAGCACTGCCTGCTGTAGATTGAGTGCAGGTCAGGGAGCTCGGTGCGGATGATGCGCTCAGCTGATCGCACCACCCTCTGTAGAGCTCGTCTGTCCTGCATGGTGCTGTTCCCGAACCAGGTTGAGATGTTTCCCGTCAGGATGCTCTCTATGGTGCAGGAGTAAAAGTTCCTGAGCACCTTGGAGGGCAGTCGGAAGTCTCTCAAGCGTCTGAGGTGGTAGAGACGCTGCCGGGCCTTTTTCACCACGGTGTTGATGTGACAGGACCATGACAGGTCCTGCGTGATGTGAACACCGAGGTATTTGAAACTGTCCACTCTCTCCACTGGGCTCTCGTTGATGACGGGGGTCTGGTAGTTCCTCTCCTGCTTAGTGCTGAAGTCCACTATCAGCTCCTTTGTCTTACTGACGTTTAGAAGGAGGTTGTTCCTCTGGCACCAGTTCTCCAGATTCCTAATCTCCTTCAGGTAGGCCGTCTCGTTGTTATCAGAGATCAGGCCCACTACGACGGTGTCGTCAGCAAACTTAATGATGGTGGTGGAGCTGGTAGTGGCCACACAGTCATATGTGTACAAAGAGTACAGCAGGGGCTCAGAACACACCCCTGGGGGGCTCCAGTGCTGAGAGTGATGGAGGCTGAGACATGTCCGCCCATCCTTACTGCCTGTGGTCTGCCAGTTAGGAAGTTGGAGATCCACTGACACATAGATGAGCTGAGTCCCAGGTGCTCCAGCTTGGTGGTGAGTGTGTAGGAAATTATGGTATTGAATGTAGAGCTGTAGTCGATGAAGAGCATTTTAACATAATTCCCCCTCCGAGTGTCCAGGTGAGTAAGAGATGTGTGGAGTAGATGAGAGATGGCATTGTCTGTGGAACGATTTGGACGATATGCGAACTGTAGTGGGTCCAGTGTGTCGGGTAGTGAAGAAATGATGAAGTCTCTGACCAGGCGTTCAAAGCACTTTATCACTACTGAGGTGAGGGCTACAGGGCGATACTCATTGAGGGAAGCAGGATGAGGTTTCTTTGGGACAGGAACAATGATGGACTCTTTGAAGCATGTGGGGATCACCAACTGAGATAAAGAGATGTTGAATATCTCAGTGAACACAGGTGCTAGCTGGTCTGCGCAGGCTCTGAGAATACGGCCTGAGATGCCGTCTGGTCCTGCTGCTTTCCTGGTGTTTACTCTCTTGAAGGCTCTTCTCACGTCATGCTCTGTGATGATGAACGCGCTTCCGGTGCTGGCAGTGACTTCCTGTCTGCAGCCGTTAGCGCCGCTAGCATTAGCATCGCTAGCGTCTTTAGCTGCGAGCATAGAAAGTGTTCAGCTCATCTGCCAGAGTCACGTCTGCGTTCGTCATACCGGTTGTTGGTGCTTTATAGTCCGTTATTGTCCTTAATCCCTGCCACAGGCTCCTAGAGTCACTCTGTTGGAGTTGTGACTCTAGTTTTCTCCCGTAGCGCTGCTTCGCCTCTTTCACCGCCTTCCGGACGCTGTATGACGCAGCCTTATATGGTTCCATGTCCCCCGACGCGAGTCCCGTGTTGTAGGCAGCGGTGCGAGATCTCAGTGCGTCGCGGATGGTTTTATCCACCCACGGCTTCTGGTTGGGAAACGTTTTAATAGTCTTTTTCTCCACGGTATCGTCCGCTAGTTTCCCAATGAATCCCACAACCGCTTCCGTAAACACGCTGACGTCATCATCGGAGCTGTTTCGGAACATGTCCCAGACTGCGTGTAACGGGGCCACCGATTGGTCCGTCCAGCGCACAACCTCCCTCTGAACCGGAACTTCCTGTTTCAGCCTTTGTTTGTATTTTGGCATGAGGAAGATGGCGGCGTGGTCGGATTTGCCAAACGGAGGGCGAGATTGTGCCTTGTAGCCGTCCTTGACCGTTGTGTAACAATAATCCAGTGTCCTTTCGCCCCTGGTGGGGCAGGTGATATGCTGATAAAAGTTTGGTGCTGCGCGTTTGAGTTTGGCACTATTAAAGTCCCCCGCCACAATAAGCGCAGCGTCCTGGTGTTGTGTTTGTTGCTGTGTGAGTGCCTCATGCAGCTCGCATAAGGCAGTGTCCGTGTCCGCTTGTGGTGGAATATAAACGGCGCTGATTATGACCGATGTAAACTCCCGGGGTAGATAAAAAAGACGACACATGATGGACAGTAGTTCCAGATTTGGTGTGCAGGAGCATGTGAGAGGAACAACGCTCGTGTTGTTGCACCAGCTGCTGTTCACCATTAAACACACGCCGCCTCCCCTTGACTTCCCCGAGTCCCTTGTCCTGTCCATGCGGTGAAGCGAGAAGAACTCGGCTGGCTGGATGGCGTGGTCCGGCACCGCTGGATTCAGCCATGTCTCGGTGAAGCAGAGGAGATTGCAGTCCCGAATGTCTCTCTGGAACTTTATCCTGGCCCTGAGGTCATCGAGTTTGTTTTCCAGTGACTGGACGTTGGCGAGCAGGATGCTAGGCAGAGGTGTGCGGTGTGCACGGGCTCTCAGCCTGTTCCTGACGCCGGCTCGTTTCCCTCGGAGCCGCCGCTTCGCGTCGCGTCCTTTGTTTTCCCTCAGGATCTCACTCGGCCAGCTCGGATCCGAGGTTAAAAACTTCGAATTGTGAGTACATTGTATACCAATAGAAACAAGAGTGTCTCTATCATAACTAATGTACTCCATGGTGGTAATTTTGCCGATTTACAAACGCTGAAAACTAACTTAAAAAACAAAAACAAAGAAAAGGTGGTCGGAGCAGTCGTGACGGCAGCCGACCTCACCGGCGCCATCTTTAGTAGTTAGTAAAGGGTGACTATATGACTAACTTCATCCTGCAGCTCATGATTTGTTCCAATGCCAAGTGACACCCATTAAATAATGTAATTTTTGTTTTGTGGCATACATTTTTATCACACTAGTCCTGTGCTTCTCTCTGCTTTTCCAAACACACCCCCATCTTTGCAGGATCAGCATTCCAATGACCCATGTGTCTCCTCTTTTTATCCATTTTAAACAACTGGATTATAAAAATGTGTTGATGACGAAAAGTGATAGTGTACGCGCATGAATAATGTGTGCTGTAACTTATGTAGACTGATAACTGTAGTGATGTTGGAATGATGGCTAATTATGTACTGTATACATTTACATTTTAGGCATTTGGCAGAGGCTCTTATCCAGAGCGACTTACAGCCGAAAGACAAAGAAGACACTGCTGCGTAACATAGTTGACAGGTAACAGTGAACAATTTCCCTGTTTTGACCCATAATTTTGGTGGTATGACTTGCCTGGCTGAGCACTTCCCATTTGAAAGAACAGTCTAACATCATATTTAAACAAATAATTTAATAAAACTCATAAAGTCTCTGTAAAGATACTGTAGTTTAAAGTCAATGAATATACTCAATGACAATTAGCTATTATTTATAGTTTTAATTATTTATTTAAATAAAGAAAACTTACCACAGTGTGTTAAAAATGTATTCGACGGAACAAAATGACCTTATTTGATGTTGGTCACTTGGCATTGGAACAAATATTCTTGCGTTACAGGAGTTTTTACATTCATTTAGACATTTTAAATAAATAAAATAAATAATAATAAAAAGTTGTTGTTAACTCTAATGTTTTGTTTTTTTTGCATTATTTTAATACCAAGAAACCTCAAAATACATAACCAGTCAATTTGTCAACATTAAATTGCATAGAATGCACATATTATATCATGTTTGTATGGTATTTTAACATGCTTTTAACATGTTTAAAGACAAAATTTCAGATAAATATACTTCTTTTTGATGGACATGAAATGTACCCCAGATTATAGAATCATTCACACATTGATCATTCAAATGAACAAATAACACAAATGAATTGAAGGTTGCAGTATTCATAGTCTAAAATTGCAATGAAACAAACAAACAAAAAATAATCCTAAAATATTAACATTTTTTGACCTTTTTTTTTTTTTACAGGAACATATGTCCCACTATCACCAGCATTTTTTAAATTGTGAAATAGCCCACTTTCAGGATCAAACCAGGGACCATTGATTTGTGAGATGGCAGTGCTCCCCACCTTTCTGCTGAAGTAGAACCCATAATTGAAAAACTAGTTTAATGTGAAACATATGTGTGATAATTTAATTCAGTTTTCAAAGAAAATACTCACACATACATATGTATCATGCAAGAATAAGAAATAACACACAGTGTGTCGTAATGACATACCACAGTCTGCATGTGCCTGCATGAAAGAATTCACGATCAAGATTAATTGGATGTTGTTTTGCCTTTTCACCAAACAGAATTTTCTTCCACGCTTCTCCGAGCTTGTGATTGGTTTATTTAACTTTCTGACAAAGCTGTTAAGTGTAGCCTGTATGTTGAAATGTGACAGTGTGTACAATATGTATGATGGATAAAGCTGAATTTGTATAGCCATGTATATATAATGATGTGAAAAAAAGAAAAAGAAACCAGTTTTGGTGCTTTTAATATGCTGCTAGAACAGGATAGTTTATTATTTAGTGAGACGTAAATCAGAGAAAGCATACTTTTGATAAATGACTGAAGGCTAATCTAAAGAAAACTCTGTACTGTGACTGCTGCATACAGTACTGTTACAGCTTTTTGGGTAAAAAAAAAAACATTTACAGAATATTTCAGGTGGCACAAACATAGTATATCAATTAAGACAAGTTGGTGTCAGACTTTTACTTTCTTATACTTTAATTTGAGCTATAGTGCTAGGGGAAGCATAAGAGGGAGAGGGAGTGCTGTTGTGCGTAAATATCAGCATGGCATACAGCTTATGATTATAATTTGTCACATATCCTTCTACAACTGGTAAAACTAACGTTTGGCAGGCAACTGACATTTAGCAACTGACAGATTAATTAACAAGGATGGAAAGTAGTTTTAAAATCTTACTAGTACTATGATGCCAAAAGATAAGCAGAATAAACCATGGAAGTGGTGGACCATCCTTTAAATCTTCAAAATAAGTTTCTCTTTATATTTTCCCTTATTTTGCTTTACAATAAGTATACATATACTTATATAATAGTTAATCTAACAATTTTTTTTTTCTGGGATAAACTCTAGATCCACTGCAACCCTTTATTTCCTACAGTATGTGTGGTTTATTTAGGGATGTAATTTTTTTTTCAATAAAGCAAGTTCATAATAGTGTTTATTGTTATGTAAGACAATTATAATGTTCCATACCGTTCCACCTTGGATGGTGTTTGTTCCGTACAGTTTGCTTAAACAAGCCAGCTGGAGTGAGTTTGCAGCACCTGCAGGGGAGGTTTCACTGGCCCTCTGTCAGCAAGCTCACACTGATGAAGGGCTGTTAATGAACGATGACCTCCTTCTAAAGCTCTTTATCTTCCACACCTAATGAGACTCGCTACAGGTAACAGTGTGCTCGAAGATGGCAAGTGAAGCCAATTAAACAAATAAGGTCAAGTAATTATCTAATTACATTAATATAGGCGTTATCATAAATAAGTTCACTTGAGTAATGTGTTACTCAATAAAGGAATACTGAAGATGAGTAGCTGAATGTTTTAATATAAAGCAAAAAATGTCTCTTTAAACATCTTAAAAATAATAGTTTTATTTAAATAAATCACAGAAGTGAAAACTTCTGCTTTTATTCTAACAAATGACTTAAAATCTACTCTTAAAATTAATTGGAAGTTTTGAACTTTAACAGTTAATCCTTCAATCCCTCAACGTAGTTATACTTCCACAGCAGACTATTGGTGTCCATCTAACCCTGTATAACACTTCCTTCATTTGTCATTCCAACCTCCTGCATGTCCTTCCTCATCATACCCATAAACCGTCTCTTGGGTCTTCCTCTTCTCCTCCTGCCTGGCAGCTCTAACATTCTCCTCCCGATATACCACTCATCCCTTCTCTGCACATGACCAAACTATCTTAATCCTCTCTAACTTTATCCCCAAACTGTCTTACCTGCATTGTTTCTCTAATATTGTATACTCATTCCTAATCCTGTCCATTCTTATCACTTCCCAGGCAAATCATAGCATCTTCAGCTCTGCCACCCCCAGATCTGATTTCGATCTTTTTGTCAGCTGCAACGTCTCCAAACCGTATAACATTGCTGGTCTCACTACCATCCTGTAAACTTTCACTAATTCTTGCTGATACGTTTGTGCCACAGATCACTCCTGCTATTCTTCTCCCGCCTTATCCTGTATTTAAGGTCGTGGGGGGCTGGAGCCTATCCCAGGAGACTTAAGCTCAAGGCGGGGTACACCCTGGACATGGTGCCAATCCATTGCAGGGTACACACTTACACACACTCACACACTACGGGCAATTTGGGAATGCCAATTAGTCTAATTTGCAAGTCTTTGGACTGTGGGAGGAAACCGGAGTACCTGGAATAAACCAAACTCCATGCACACAGAGACGGGAATCGAGCCTGGCTGGGAACCGAACCCAGACCTTGGAGGTGCAAGGAGACAGTGCTAACCATTTACACACATGACCAGGAGAATGGCACATCAAGTGGTCAGGATCTGCAGTATGGCCGCAGCAACTATGGTTCGAAACCGTGTCACGACAGTTCATTTAATGCTTACGTAGTGCACAAGGTTGCTCGGTGGCCACAGTGGTGGCTCGGTATGTTAAGGCTCTGAGTTACTGATCAAAAGGTTGTTGGGTCAAGCCCCGACTACTATATACTATATATTGCCATTCTTCATCCTATTAACTCTGCCTGTTTCAGGGTAGAAATGGCTGACCCTGAGCTCTGATCCCTGCCTTCCAACAAAGAGCTGGGATATGCGGATAAATAAAAATTTCCTTGTGCAGATATATATATATATATATATATATATATATATATTACTGCACAATATAATAATATGACAATATTAAATATATGACAAATAAAGGCTGAACTTACTTTATCTTTTATCTTGTTTCTACTGCTCTTTGTGGCCCTTCTCCCCTGTGCTTTCCTAAACCTCTTTAGACTCATCCCAACTTGCTCCCTACTGTCTCTTCTGACCATAATATCATCTGCAAACATAATAGTCTATGGGGACTCTTGTTTCTTGCCATGTACAAGAAACAAGTTTGAGATTATTTTAGCTTTGTGACTTGGTCATTAAGGGATGCAAGTGGTCAGCAACAGTACTTGGGTACTAAGGCACTCAAAATGTGCCAAAAAATATCCTCCACACTATTACACCACCAGCACCTTGATACAAGGCAGTATGGATTCATGCTTTTGTGTTGTTTACACCTAATTCTGACCCTACCATACAAATGTCAAAGCAGAACATTTTTCCAATCTTATACTATTAATTTTGTTGACCAAATACAAATTCTAGCCTTAGTTTCCTGTTCTTAGTTGACAGGAGTGGCATCCGGTGTGATCTTCTGCTGCTGAAGCCCATCTGCTTTAAGGTTTGATGTGTTGTGCATTAAGTGATGTCCTTCGGCATACTTCAGTTGTAACGAGATTTTATTTGAGTTACTGTTCTTTTCTATTAGCTCAAATGAGTCTTGCCATTCTCCTCTGACCTCTGGCATCAACATGGCATTTTCACCCAGAGAACTGCCACTCACTGGGTATTTTCTCTTTTTCAGAGCATTTTCTATAAATTATAGAAATGGTTGTGCATGAACAATCCACTAGATCAGCAGTTTAAATACCTAGACCTGCAGATCTAGCACCACCAACAACACAATGTTCAAAGTCACTTAAATCACATTTTTTGCCCATTCTGATGCATGGTTTAAACTTAAGCAGGTCAACTTTTCCAAGCTTACGGTAC
This sequence comes from Clarias gariepinus, assembly GCF_024256425.1. NCBI lineage: Eukaryota > Metazoa > Chordata > Actinopteri > Siluriformes > Clariidae > Clarias > Clarias gariepinus. Next base: position 10,441,886 of record NC_071118.1, on the reverse strand, counting down.
AGGCCTAAATGCATTGAGTTGCTGCCAAGTGATTCGCTGATTAGATATTTGAATTAAGGCGCAGTTGAACATAATGAAGTGTCTGCTGAGTGTATATAAATTCCTTTTTTTTATTATTGTCTAGTAAAAATATTGATAATTAATGACAATTAATAACAATAAATGGCTATATTTTTAGTTTTCAACTAGCGTAAGCACACGAAATTGATGGTTAAAGAGTTTGTAGAAATAGTTAAAGGTAAAAGCTAAAAATAAGCTGATCAGCATCTGTTACATAGCTGCTCATATATCTTCCCTTGTACTCAGCATTTTGATTTCATTTACAGAAGGTTTAGTTTTCATAGTGTACGTAAATTATATATATTTTTTGGACTAAGCCATGATGAGTTGCGTTGTGTCTGTGTATTGAGAATTTTGATGGCTTGTAGATGCATTATGGTCATTTCCGTGCCTTTTACATACTCTGTATAGACAGTAAGCTATAGTGTTGATTGGCCCTGTTGAGTGATGCGTAAAGCCACGCCCACCTTGAGGGAAACTAGTGCAACTAATAAACACTAATTAGGTGCTATAATGCTAAAGTGACATAATTTTGCACAAACTGCTTTTAACTTTCTTTCTACTCAACATTTTGATTTCATTTATAGCACAGATTTAACTTCAGCCAAATATCAAAGGCTGGCAAAGTTTCATTAAATTTTGTTTAGCCAGTTTTGCATGATACTGTAACAAAATGTGTCTGGGCAGACCTTCAGATATACAGACATACAGACAGACAAACATGTGGATAAAAATTTGGGGACTTTGGAATTTTTTTTTTGTGAAACTTAAAAAAAATATCTTGGATAAAACAAGTTCTGACCAATGTACAGACAAAAACTTTTTTTTTTAAATGTATATACTGTTGATGTGTCCATACAAAATAGAGTATCTAATGCCTGCCCTATCAATAAATTAGAACCCAAATTTTTATAAGAGACGACAAATGTTTTTAAAACTTATCAGAACTTGGTTTGATTTTATAGCAAGTAATATATTTTATTTATGCAATTTTATATAAAAAGCAAATTTGGAGACACAAATACACACAGGAATATTTTCTCAAGCCAGGCTCCAGCTTAAAAGGTTAAGACTGAAGTGTTTACACATGAGAACAGTTAAAAGAAAGGAGAGAATAAGCTCTAGCACAGGTATTAAAGTTTGAAGCTAAATTAACTCCCTAGTTTTTCCTTAGTGTTTTGTTTAGTTTCTTTCAATTTTTACTAGTGTAAAAATGTGTGTTCTTAAAAAAACTTTTTACTCTTTAAATTACTTTTTTTGTTTCGTGTTAATGTTTCAAGGATCCTCACACACAGAACATTGAGATCCAAGATAGAAACAAGAACAGCCAAGAATGAAACAACTCAACATCTCAATAAATAGACATCTGAACTTAATCAAATGCCAGATGTACTAAGTTGCATTTATATCTCTTTTCAGGTAGAATTACACTGTATTAATGTAAAAATATTGTTCACAACCCTAAACACTCAGAATAAGCTTAATGTCTAGAGCAACACTAGCCTCCCTCCTATACACATACATTTATTGAAGAGAAAAACAAAATGCCAATGCCACAAAAAAGGTATAGGAACATGAGAAGTGTGGTTTATCTCATATTCCCATTGACATAATACATTTTGGGTATATACATTTTGCATACGGTTTTGTCCATATCTCAGAACAACAGTGGAACCTGGCACCAATGTGTCCATTCATTAGGTCATTATAGAAACATTAACACAACATTAAAAACACTGACAGGTGAATTGACAAGTGAATAACTTTGATTCTTGAGTCTTCTTAAATTGAAAAAAGTGGGATATAATAAACAACAAATTAACAGTCAGTTTCATTGGTGTTGTGTTGGAAGCATAAAAAAATGGACAATCTGAGCGACTTTGACCAGAGCCAAATTGTGATGTCTAAATGACTAGGTCAGAGCATCTCCAAAATGACAGGTCTTGTGGGACATTCCTGGTATTCCGTGATTAGGAAATAAAAAGTGATCCAAGAAGGGACAACTGCTCAACCAGGGAAAGGGTCATGGTGTCTAGGTCCTATTAAAGCATGCCCAAACCAAGGGCTAGCCCATCTGGTCTGATCCCACGGAAAATCTGCTGTAGCACAAATTGCTGAAAAGGTTAATGTTGGCTAAGACAGAAAGGCATTACAGTGCATCACAGCTTGCTGTACGGTATATTGGGCTGGGAATATTGGGATATCATTTAGACTGCCCATGCTGAGCCAAAAAGCGCCTACAATGGGCATGTAAACATCAAAACTGGAGCATGGAGCAACAGAAGAAGGTTGCCTCATCTAATTAATCATGTTTTCTTTTATATTATGTGGATGGCTTTGTGTCTTTTGCTTTCCTGGGAGGGAAATGGCACCAGGATGCACAATGGAAAGAATAGAGTGATGCATTGGCCAATGTTGTGCTAGGAAATCTTGGATCCTGCATTGATTTAATTGCTGCTTTGAAAAGTACAATCTATCTAAATATTGTTTCAGATCAAGTATACACCTTTATGGCTATAATATTCGCTAATGACAGTGGCCTCTTTGAGCAGAATAATGTGTCCTGCTACAGTGCAAACACGACAGATTTTCATCATGTGCGGGATGTGTTGGACAAACAAGTCCAATCCATTGACCATGGAGCCCCCACCTTTCAGCACTTAAAGCATGTGCTGATAATGGCTAAGTCCCACAAATTGTACCACTACACACATTGTAAAGTTTGTGCCTTAACAGGTAAAAGCAGTTTCATGACAGAAAGAGAACCTAGACAAAGTACATTAGCATATACACTGCCTGGCCAGGAACTAGTCAGCAACTGGATTTACAGTAACTTAATAAAAATCCTTCCATTGGATAATTACTACAGTGGTTAATGTGGTTCAACTAACAACAACTTATTTAACCCTAACTGATGTAGAGTAGTTAGTAGCTTTTCATTTCTTAAACATCCATGTCGGAAGCCATATCCTGTGGTGGTTTCAGACAAATTATTGTCATGTATCAGTTAAAAAAAAATCAACGTAAGAGACTGCCGAAGCTACTAAAATTGAGAAACTGAGTTAAGAACTGAAACATGTAATGTCTGTGTGTCCTTCTGGCTTTCCTTTCAGTTAAGCTGTCATAGTGAGTCCTGCCAAAGTCCTTGCTTGCACTTTGCACTATCTATACATTCACCTTATACATTATGTGACTGTGACCATTCTGTACATAACTGTTATCTCTCCTTTTCTTCTGCTCTCTCCTCTGCCATCTTCACTTATCTCTCTCTCTCTCTCTCTCTCTCTCTTTCTTTCTTCCTCCCTGTCTCTCTGTGGTGCTATACTTGTCACTCCTGAGCTGCCAGTGATCCAGACCCCCTCTGCCCTCTGGACCTTTCTGACTCATCCTGGTGCCCTGCCTCTGTTTGGAGATCTCATCGCATGAATGCCCCCTGTGGTCTGTTTGGGATGTGTGTGTTGACTGGAGACAGTTCCACTTTTCCAATGAAGACGGTCCTGGCCGCGGCTGATGTTGACAGCTGTTCTCTTAAAAGTTTGTGACTGCAGACGCTTAATAGATTAGGATTTAATAATAAAATATTCAAAAAAAAAGATAATTTCCTACTGTCTACCTGAGCCTCCAGTAACAAACTGGACTCTGTATTAACTTAAAGACATCAGCTGTTATATTGAACTTCCAGCTGCCTAACACACAGTATGACTGCAGATCAATCCCTGCTATCCGTTATCACCCAAATGAGGATGGGTTTCCTGTTGAGTCTGGTTCTTCCTATTGCCATCTCAGGCAGATTTTTCCTGCCACCGTCGCCCTCAGCTGGCTCATAAAGGACTTCTAATCATTTTGATTTATACACATTCACATTTCATACAAACTTCCATAATTTCTTTTGATTTTGTACAGCTGCTTTGCGACAATTGTTAAAAGCGCTATGCAAATAAATAGAATTGAAAAACGCATTATTATAACCTGAATAGTTAGTGGTGAACCTTTGGTGGTGGTGAAAATCTTTGAGGATGAAATTTGGTTGGAAAAAAAAATTCAGTGATCATGATTAAAGATCACTTAAATGGTTATCATTAAGAGGAAAAAAAACTATCTAACTCATGTTAGTGTTTAATAGTGAAAGTAAGCTTTTTTTTCTACATGCACAATGTAAAAAGAACTCAAAGGATTGGGACTAAACAGCTGTGTAGCCTTAAGTGATGCTAATCAGAAAAAAAAGTATTCAATTTGCTAGAAAACATAATAAATGGACTGTTGAGCATTGGAAAAAAGTCATGTGAACAGATGAGTCCATATTTACCCTGTTCCAAAATGATGGCTGCATCAGGGTAAAAAGAGAGGCAGATAGTGGTTTACCCATCATGCCTAGCACCTACCATACAAGCCTGTGGGTGCAGTGTTATGATCTGGTCAGGTCTAGATTTAACAATGTTACATGCCGAAACAATGAGGTCATTTGACTACCTGAATATATTGAATGACCAGGTTTTTCCATCAATACCTTTTTACCCCCTCCCTGATGGTACGGGCATGTTTCAGGATGACAATGCCAGGATTCATTAGGGTCAAATTGTGAAAGAGTGGTTCAGGGTGCATTAAATATAATTTTCACACATGGATTGGCCACCAGTCCAGGAGTCCAGTCCTTAACCCTACTAAGAATCTTTGGGATGTGCTGGAGAAGGCTTTATGCAGCAGTTCGACTCTCCCATCAGTAATTTAAAATCTTGAAGCAAAATTAATACGACTTGGACTGAAATAAATGTTGTAACATTGCATAAGCTTATCGAAACAATGCCATGGCCATAAACAAAGCAAAGGGTGGTTCAATGAAATATAACAGTGTGTGATTTATTTATTTATTTTTGTGGCCAGGCAGTGTATATAAAATGAAGATGAATGTCGAAAAAGACTGCAGCACAATATATGTACCTTGGTCAAATTTGAACTTAATTTTTAGGATTAGCTTACCCATTTCATTTTAATCACAGTGTCAGTGTTCTGGGAGTAAGCTCAATTCCAATTTGAATAAATTAAATGTAATAAACAATTAAATAAAGCACAGGCAACTGTCTCACAGCTAAATTATATTAAAATTTGTATTGACTTGCTGTATACCTAAGAAAAGTTTAGGCTGATTTACTTTAAAGTTGTACAGACTGAGTATATTGCTGCAAGCGACTCACAAGAAGTTTAGTCATCCTTACCTGATAATATTTCTAAGAACAGAAGTAAAAAAAAATGAAATTTGTAGTTAAAAGAAAACACCTGTGCCTTTTCATATCCTTCCGCAGAATATGATTATGAAAATATTTGTGATCATTCACAGACCAGTAGGGAAAGAGTGAACGCTGTAAACACACACATTTCATCCATGAACCATAAAGAAGTGGGAAAAAAATGAATATGAAAGGAGCATGAAACATTTCCTTCCTGTCTTCTGAGTTGTTGAATATATCCAGAGCCATGTCTCATAAAGCCTCGAATACATGCATGCAGCTCTAAGCTAATGACGTTCATACTATGACAGACTTGCGCACGACTCCTTTAAATGTCTCAAAGCCGAGCAATTACTTTGCAAAACTGAGCATTGATGATTTTTCCCAATTAAGTCTCATTTAATGGAAAAATGGCATAGAAGCCAGTTCCTCAAATGAAGCTCTTTATAAACTAATTACCTGTCAGATGGATATCAGCACAGAGGGTGAGTAAGTAAAGGTTCCAAAAATTCTAATGGAAATAAGTGTTAAAGTGGCTATCAGCAATCCAGTGGGCATTGGACAAAAGAAAACAGCAAGAATAAGCTTTCACTGTGTTGATAAGTAACCTTGTGTGACAGCATGGTAATTAGGAGAAATTATGGGTGGAGACAAAGGAGCAGCAATTTCTTGACTGCAACGTTGTGGTTTGTTGAAAGCAGACCATCTGATGCCATTTCCTTGCCAGTCATATGATTGTAGCCATTTTCCTCAGACCCCACCCGTATATCTACAGTACTGATATTTCCTGAAAACACAGCTCTCAGTTTTCTCTTCCATTTACATGAAAACAGTATTTTGCGTCAAAACAACCTTCTAAAAAATGTATGCATGCCCTTTGAGGTTTTCTGTGGGTTACAAATGTGGCAAGGCTCTGTTTATCCTGGTTGTTGACCAGGTTTGTGGCCTGTAATTTCTTGTTTGATAAAGTTTTTGGAATTTTTGGAGTTTCCGCTCATGATCAGTGCATAGATACACTGATCAGCCGTAACTCAAAAAATTATGCCCAGCTTTGGGTAGGGTCTCCTTCTCACACTGTTGCAGCAGATCCTATGGGTGATGGGGTTGAATGGATAGGTCCTCTGTGGATCTGACTTTGCCTGGTTCATCCCAACGGTGCTCAATCAGATTAGGATCTGAGGTGTTTTGAGGCCGGGTCAGCAGCCTTGGGCTCCTTGCCTGCTGGGCCTGTGCACAATGGGCTGTGTTGCACTGGGTGTTCTGGTGCCTTGCTTTTATGGCCAGCTGTGATTTTTTTTTTTTTTTACTTTTTGTGCTGTAAAAGCTTTTCCGTGAAGTGTCTGACTATTGGGTGCCCATGATCCTGACACCAGTTTATTCATACAGTCATGTTTAAAAGTTAGTACCCACTCTTTTTAATTGTATTTTTGTATAATACCATAATAAAAACCATCTGATCATAGTGGGTCTTAGTATTAGGCAAATACACCATCAGAAGAACAACATAAATAAATTATGCTTTAACATGAATGAAGCTTAAAAAAAAAACTGAGTACCCCCTTACTGTACTGCTTCCACGGGATTTAAGTGGGTAATTTGCAGCCAGGTGCACCAATCATCAGCCCTTATTTAATTGATTGATTGCTGATTTACAGTAATCATCAACAGGTGTGCAGACCTCTATAAAAACAGAACCTTTAGCACTTTATTGGTCTTGTGCAAAATGTCTCAGCACATATACCCCAAGGTAATGTTTAGAAACATACAAAAAAAAAAAAAATCCCCAAAACTACATTTCAAACAATACAGTACTCACTGAGCATGTTAAATGTTAAAGTCCACAACAGCACAATTAAAAAAAGACTGAACAAGTATGGTTTGTTTAGAAGGGCTGCCCAGAGAAAGCCTCTTCTGTCTAAAAAGAACAAGGTAGCATTACTAAGGTTCACAAAACCAAAATTTTGGAATGGCCTAGTCAAAGTCCAGACCTCAACTCAATTGAAATGCTGTGGCAAGACTGTTGTAAAAAGGGTCAAATATCCTCCAAAATGACATGAGAGACTGCAAGAAATGATAACTTCAAAATCATTGCTGTTAAAGGTGGATCTAAATGCTTTTTGGCTTAATTTTTGTTAAATAGATAATGACATCGTTAAAAAGTTAAAGTTAAAGTTTTGTTGTTGTTTCTCTGAGGTTGTGTTTGCCTAATACTGGGACCCACTATGATTAGATGATTTTTTTCACTATGCTATTACACAAAACACAGATTTAAATTTGGGGTAGTAACTATTAAACATGACTGTAATTGATAATCAATGTTATTATTTTAATGTTATGTGCTATTAACGTTATGGCTGATTGGTGTACTAACCCTTTGTTTGTAATTTGTATTGTACCAATCGTACTTAATGTAAGTATATTAATAAGATTTTTATAGATTTTCAAGTTTATGACATATGATCACCTAATAGGCTGGAGTGCTTATGGGAGTATTTTACAACTTTTTAACCTTGACAGAGAAATTTGCTTTCTTGTTGACAAGCTTCTGTTAAAACAAAGCACCAATAGTTACACTTTTAAAAAATCCATATACCTGTGAAGAGGGCCTCAGTCATATCTGAGCTTCACATTCCAGCATACCTTGTTGAAGATTTTGTCAGCAAGCCTCACAGCCATGTACTGAGATCTGTACATACTATGGTCAAACACATTGCTCGCAAATCTTTTCTTGTCCATTGTAGAATTCCTACAAAATCAATAGAATTTTTTTTTTTAAAGATCAAAAAAAAAAAAAAAAAACTTTCACTCCAGATCTGTTTTGAGTTTGTACAGATATGTTACAAAGAATGTGCAAAGGTTTGCCAGGCAATCTGGCAGACTTAAAATGTATGAGTGGAGACCTGATAAAACCCTTAACATGGTCAAACTTTTACTATACAATATAGAACTCTTTAAACAAGAAATGAAGTAAACTGAATTAAAAATGATCTTCTATTTGTACATACAGTATCTACACCACAAGTAAAGTTCTGGCATTTTAAAATCTGGTTAGCAGTAAAAATTTTATAACATGATTAAAGACACATATCACGAATCTTGGACTAGACCTTCATGCAAAATTCATTTTAGCACTCTTTATCAAGTCAAGTGAGTTTTATTGTGATTCCTAGGGCTGTAGGAATTTAATCTGCTTTTGATATCGATATGGCCAAAGCTATGTGGACATTTGATAATCACACCCTGGTGTTTTTATTGAACATTCCATTCCAGATTTAGTACCTACTTTGCTATTATAATAACTTCACTCTTCTGGGAAGCCTTTCCACTCGACCTTGAATTGTGGCTTTAAGGATTCGTGATCATTTAGCTACAAGAGCATTAGTGAGCTCAGACACTGATGTTGGGTATGAGCTAATCAATGTTCCAGTTTCTCCTAAAGGTGTTCAGTGGGGTAAGTACTGGTCAAAAGTCTTGAGCCACCTCTTATTTCTTTATATTTTGCTTAAAAACTTTAAGACTTTCTTGGATTTTTCTTTTTATGTAGTCTTCAGGAGTAGTTCTCCAGGCTTCCTGAAGGAGTTTTTTTGGCTCTCATTTCTGGCAAGTTTTTGGCTTTCATTTTTAGTCCAAATTGTACCTGACCAGTTTCACAGGAATGTTTTTGTTTGTTAAGACACACAGTGATCTATGAATCATTTAAGCACGAAAAACATCTAAATTATGGCATATACCAGTGAAACACAGGTGCAGATGATTAAGACAGTAATAAGTATTCTGGTGATGCTGAGTGGTTGGAACAGGCAGGAGGGGAAATGAGGTTGCTGCTGAGTTATTGTATATTTATGCACTCTGGAGCCTGTCACAGTAAAATATTTGTTCCTATTTCCTTAATTTAAGGCACATCATAAAATTTATTTGAATATGAAAAAATGATGGTGGCAAAAAAACCCTCTCTAATACAATATTATAAGATTAGGAAACCTTGAGAGCAACCAGATTAAATACAAAACCTGGTGTATACTGCATGACCGGAGATGGTTTCATAGTAAATAATTTTCATTGTGTACAATACAGTTCAGCATTGGTCAAATCCGGAAAATGTATACCAAGCTCTTTCAAGATACGAATATAAACATAAGGCTTTTTGTATTGGTGTCTGCTTTATCTTTATTTTAAGACCTGCATCTTTAATAAGAACTTATATAAACCCTAGTCATATACTTTACTCCAAAAAAAAAATAAATAATCATAAACTCTTATTTCAGTACAGGCTCCTTTTTTTTTTTTTTACCTTATTATCTTTAGATTCCTGTCAGACTGTAAAAAGCAAAATAAACTATTTTCTGTGTACACGATGTTCAGTACATAAGAGTGTCTGCCAAATGCTCCTAATGTAAATGTGCTGCTTTGCTCTATTTTAGGAGTGTTCTAAGTTCACTTCTTGTTTAAGCACCAGTGTGGTGCCTTATTTCTGAATTTATTCACAGAGTTTAGCAAAAAAAGCTTCAGTGCAACATGTTTAATCAGAAGAGATCATTGTCTATTAAATTGCCAAATGGCAAAGAAAACCTCATCATATGCTCTGTGATTCATTACAATTGAACAATTGCAGGCATCATTCATCACTACCGTCAGTGATAATCATAATCATTGGAACTACTCCATATTATCACATTAAAAACTAAAATCTGAGTTGCCACATAACCTGACTGTATTATACAGTATATTGTACATTATTAGTATTATGAGACGTACATTTTCTGATGTCGCATGTATTTTATAATTATGACCTGAACATATAATTATCCTGTAATCGTTTGAGAGGCGTTGTAATCAATCCTTATTAATGAGTAAATGCCAAATGACATTCAGAAAATATAAAAAAAAAATGAAACAGGAGCTGAGAATGCTGTTAGCTTATGAAGAGGAGAAAAATGAATCACCTATAGTGAATATAATTTGCAGGAAGAACTATCCTGGACTGGGAATGGGTCTTTTTACATAACCCATAAATTAACTCTCGATCTCTAGTTCAGTTCGGTCTCTGGCGCCTTTGCTTCTCAGTAAGCAGGAAATTAAATTTGGGGCCATCTGACAGATTGGTGTTCCATTCTGAACAAAGGAAATGTATTACACCAAGCTTGATGTGAATTTTACTGCTAATGCTATCACCAAGTCAGGAAAAAAAAATCACAGAAGAAAGTATCTTGAATTTTCTTTCATTCTTTCAAAAAAGAACATGGGAAACAAACAAAAAAAAAAAACCCCAACAATAAGTCACTGATAGAATCTTCATACAGAGGTACAAAAAATATGCAGACATTTTGGTGGTTTTATTAAATCTAAAAAAGCAGCTTATTGAAGGATGGATGATTGTGTTACAAATAGTGTAAATTAGAATTCTTGTTTAAATGAGGTTAATCAAATAAATTTTCCGACAACTACATAAGGAATGACATTTTATTTTTTTGTAGTGATTTTAAGGCCATGTCCTCACGTAGCCGGGTATTTTTAAAAACGGAGATTTTTCTCTGCGGTTTTCGAATTTCATCCACACGTAAAAGCAGTTTTGGTCATTAAAAACTGAGATTTTGGAAAACTCAGTTTTCAGTGCTGTTGTGTGGACAGGGGAAACAGAATTTGGCTTGTTGTAACGTTACCTTGTGCCGATGATGTAATTGTCTGTGTGCCAGTCTCCTTGATTTGACGTCAGCTTTGTTTATGAGGATATTTTGTGCAATAGTGGACTTACATACAGTAAACTAGTGACTGTGTTAATGTTGCGTACTGGACTTTTTGCATGCGTGCACATTCACGTGCAGTTATACATTATGTTAATGAATAGAGGTGCCTAAATATACTACTAAGCTGCTACTGTACATACTGTACAAAATTCTGGTGACACAGACCCCGCAGACAGCGACAGTGGTTTTGGACGGACCTCTACAAAGCGCAACAGGTAATGATGTTTTGTCTAGGCTTCTGATTGGCCCCCTGTTGATTAAGGAGGCGTTTTAAACTGTAGGTCGTGTGGACAGAATTATTTTTAAAAACAAAGAAGAAAAATCTGTTTTTAAAAATACCCTGCTACGTGTGGACATGGCCTAAGTCTGAATGTAATGAACATCTATTAAGCATGCTGGATCACTGTAACATTTATAAACACATATAACATATGTAAATATTCATAGTATAGTAATTATACCGCATATTATAATTAACGGTTGTTACCTCATCAGCCCCGTTTTATTCTCTTTTAAAATTAATCAATTAAAAAACAGCTTGTTACATTACAGGGAAATATAAAACTGCTAAGGAAAGCTGAAAGGAAGACCTTTACCTCTGGCTATACTGTAACATATTGCTGGAGACTTATTTTATAAAAGATTAAATAAATGCCTCGTCATGGAAAGTCAATCACTCAGAAAACATTTTTTGACCATTGAGAATTGAGAATTTAACAAATATAAATGTCATTAATAAATAAAATACAGTACAATGAGACATAGGTAAGTTGGTAATTGTCTATTAAATAGGGTCCTAAAAAGTTAAAAAGTTGTGTACTGAAAAAAAAAAGAACTGACTTTGGAGCTTTTTGGTAAATAGGATCTGAATAACCTGAATCTCTTTAGGCACCTTTTAATTTTTCAAAGTGTTTGTTTGAATTATAGTTCCTGTCAGCCAGATTAGTTACTGTAGCTTCAAGAAAGGTCAGAGCAGAAAGCATTTGGTTTATAAAATGATAAACTGCTAAAGGTTTCATGGCATCAATGTAGTGGAACAGTAGCTTTAAGCATTGTAAGACAGATCTAAGCAGCTGGTCCTTGTCAAGGAGCTGTCAGGACGTACAGAAAGGCTGAAGATGCTTGACACTCCCCCACCAATCCATCCGCTCCCCCAGATGTCTCAGGTTCGAAGTCCCAGTGGTCCCCTTCATCAGAGAGGAGTGTAATCCCAACCAGAGTGTGGAGCACATCTATACACGCCAAGGAGCTGACTCCACAATCTGTCTGTAGCAGAGGGTTATTTCACTCCACTTTCTTCCAAAGCAATTTACTATATGGTTTCCTCATGCCCCTTATTGGAAGTTATATTGAATCTCCTTCCATTTCCCCCCACAAATTACAATCAGAACATGTGATTCCTTTTTTGTCACAAAGTTAAAATTTGTTTTTAAGTGTATGTTGATTGTAATATGTCTAGTCTTGTTCATCATGATGGTTAACAATGCTTTATGAAGGTTTCACTAAATCTACAATAACATATGTAATAAAATAAACCCAAAATATGTGTTTTACTTAGACTGAGTTTTCCCACAATGACATATGGCAAGCACAATTTTTTGGCGTGTATGCTAAAGACAACCCTCAATTAAGACAGTTATAATCAGGATACCTCAATATCTTGTGATCTTATTTTAGCATGCTATATGGTGTAGTCTTGGCGTACAAGGCTTGCTGTGATCATGCATATCAGCCACGATTGATGAATTTTCAATTTTCACATGTGCTTTTTGGGGGATTTTTCTACCTAGTTATTCTTATCATTTTAGTTACTGGCAATTCCCACCCACCCACTGGTTTGGTCTTTTCAAATGACCACTACTCACCAGGAAGGGGCAGGCTTCCTTTGTAAGCCGGCCGCTTCATCTTTTTCCAATTGTTGCTCATGTTAGATAACAGGGCAGCTTAATACTCTTGGAGTCGAAAAGCATTCTTCTAGCTTCCTCATATTTCAGCTAACAGTACAACAGATGCTGGGTTAGGGCAAAAAACAATATGTCATAATGCGAACCCATAGAAACAAGGCTTTGTGCTCTTTTAAACTGCCAGCTACAGATATTTTTGTGAAGTTATTTTGGTAGTAATTGTGTAGTTTTGCTAAACATTTGATTTTTCTCTTGCTTTAAATCAACAAACACTTCTTAACTTGGACAGATTCTTCAGGGGATCCCTTACTGCTATATAGAATCTTTACAGAATACTCTAGAGTGCTAATGACCCTCAGAGAACCTTTAAAAGGGGTATATTATAGCATGAACTCCCTTTTTAGTCATGTTTTGACATTCCCTAAGTTCTCCTGTGTGCATGCACAAACAAAAAAAAAACATTCTTTGCCTTTTGTCCATGTTTCATTTTTTTATTGGCTGGGGTTTTTGCCTATACTGTGACCTCACATAAAAAGATACCCTCCCACTGCTTGTTGCTCTGCTCCGCTGTTCTCTGGCTGGGTGGGACTCAACTGTAGCTCATTTACTTTTACCACAAGTAGTGCCCTGGGTCAGGGGTTAGAGAGGGATTTGGGATTTAGCTTTGTGTTAGAAGCTAGTTAGCGTTATAGGTCATGTTAGCTGGGAAACACAACACAGATGGGCCAGAGGCAAAGAAGACAACGGGTACTTTAGGCTAATAGAATGTTATAAAGTTTTTTTTTTTTTTTACTGAAAGTTCCCTGTGTGACTTGGTTTGAATGTGTGTTTTGGCAAAAGCATGCAGTAAATAACATCCCTTTTGCCATCCTGAAGTGGGCAGGACTATGACAGACAGGTGTTGAGATGTGTATTGAAAATAGTTTACAAAGCTTTAATCTGAATCCTTCCTGCCAACTGTACAATTCTACATACAAACATTAGCAATTTTCTTTAGAGGAAATAATTCCTACGGTTGTTTTTACTTCTTCTTAGCCATCTTTCGAGTAAGCATTTTCCTTTCTATACTCTATACTCTAAACAACCCAAAACCACCCAAAAGTCCTATAGTCTCATGAGACTCCACTGTCCTCATATAAGGAAATACTATTTTCTTGCAGCTTCGTTATGAATAAACAATAGTTGTATGGTCCTCACATCAGGACTGTACAGTGGTGTAATATTCTTTTGCAATATAACTTCTTTCTGTTTCAAGATGCAGATCAAGTTCAATAAAGATCAGATGCAAATAAACAGAAAGATTTAGGAAACCGGTACACAACACTAGCATTTGCTTCTGAGAAGGTTAGTTTTTTTTCCCTCTTAGCAGTGAAGATGTAGCCTATATTTCGGATTATGGTGGGAAAAAAGATAAAATCTAGAACCCAAAAGGATTCCTTGATAGTCCCTATGTAGTGAATACTCTATCGTAGGGTTCTACATAGATTCACATGGATTAACCAAGAGAACTATTTATGGTTAGACTGAGACTTTTACTCAGTAACAAATATTTTTAACATGAATAAAATCCCAATGTAAAGAATAAATGCTGTAAAAATAGTGAGCTATTTAAATATCCTGTTTCCATGGTAATAGTCTTTAAAAAAGTGCCTACAATAGAAAATGTGTTATTGATTTAAATTTGCATCTTGTTTCAGAGTTTTGCACAATTATCATTAAGTACACTTTACAAAAAATATGTCTAAAACAGCTACAGAATATACATTGTCTTTCACAAAGTACACACTAAAATACAAAGAACAAATAATGCTGGTTTTACTGAAAATTAAGAATGTGCATATTGGAAATATAATAATTATTCAAACATAATAAAAATAATTAGTCAGACATACAGCTTTTCAATTCTTTTATAATAATAATAATAATAATAATAATAATAATAATAATAATAAAATTAATAATAATAATGATGATAATAGAGTAGATGTTTTGATGTTTCACTTGCTAGATAACCTTGACATTCAATCTAATCTGGTATCAGGGGTTGGACTGTGCAGAAAAGAAACTAAATTGCACAGTACATAGTTTGCTACAGTGACATTGCACCCTGTAGACTTACTGCTGTTTTATAGATGGAGTGTAGATCTGTCACACTCCTGCTGCGTAAAATCTGCACTGATCTGAACTGAAAGAACTGGGTTGGGAGAAATGAGGTTTAACAAATAACAAACATTCCGAGTCTAGATCTCAGTATGACTGCAAAAAGCAGCTAAACCTTAAGCGTACTCGGTTAAAAATTTTTAGATTTATGTTACACACTGACGAGGTACAGTATATAATATGTTTGTGTGTCTTTAAGTTATTTTTCTCTCTATGCTTGCCACAAACACGATGACATCACTGTGAATGCTCAGTGCATCTAACCATTTGTTTTTATTTTTATTTAAATCCGCAAGAGAACCTCAATATCTCTCTCTTTAAAATTTTCTTTTTGGTTGATGATGCTGATAAGATACAGTAATGATGTGCCAGTCAAATGTTTTGGAATACTTAGATCACAGTTTTATATTAATACACTTATTCTGATGTTATAATATCTACAGTATCAGCAAAGTTACTGGAATTTCAGTAGCAGATGCTTCACAAGCATGTAACCTAAGGATACTCACTCACAGTCACTCATTTCTTTATACCACTTATCCTGGGGTTGCCTAAGGATACAAATAAGCTATTAAAAAACATCCTATTATTTAACAAAGAAAATACAATCATTAGTTATACTGTATATTGAAGATGATACTTAAAATACTTACGGAAGTCCCTTCAATGTTTAGCTCTCCATGATGAGGAACTTCATGATTTTTGGTTTCTACTGTATGGAACATGACAGACATAATTTTCTATATTATTAACTTATACAAAATAAAAATAAGAAACCCAATTTCAAAAAAAGTTAGGACACTGTACAAATTTTGAATAAAAACATAATGCAATGATGTGGAAGTTTCAAAATTCAATATTTTATTTAGAATACAAGATAGATGACATATCAAATGTTTAAACTGAGAAAATGTATCATTTTAAGGGAAAAATAAGTTTTACATGTTAAATTTCATGGCATCAACACATCTCAAAAAAGTTGGGACAAGGCCATGTTTACCACTGGAATACCCTCCTCTTTTTTTTTATAACAGTCTGCAAACGTCTGGGGACTGAGGAGACAAGTTGCTCAAGTTTAGGAATAGGAATGTTGTCCCATTCCTGCCTAATACAGGCTTCTAGTTGTTCAACTGTCTTGAGAAAATGCCTGCGCTTATGGATGTTTAGATATGGCTTCTTTTTTGACCTATAGAGTTTTAGCTGGCAATGGTGAATGGCACAGTGGATTGTGTTCACCGACAATTTTCTGGAAGTATTCCTGAGCCCATGTTGTGATTTCCATTACAGTAGCATTCCTGTATGTGATGCAGTGCCATCTAAAGGCCCGAAGATCGCGGGCATTCAGCATGGTCTTCGGGCCTTGACCCTTATGCACAGAGATTGTTTTAGATTCTCTGAATCTTTAAATGTAAATATGCACTGTAGAAGATGATAACTTCAAACTCTTTGCAATTTTTCTCTGGGAAACTCCTTTCTGATATTGCACCAATATTTTTCGCCGCAGCATTGGGGGGGAATGGTGAGACACTGTCACTCTGAGAGGCTCGTTTTATACCCCATCATGTTGCCAATTGACCTAGTAAGTTGCAAATTGGTCCTCCAGCTGATTCTTATATGTACATTTAACTTTTCCGGCCTCTTATTGCTACCTTTCCCAACTTTTTTGGAATGTGTAGCTCTCATGAAATCCAAAATGAGCCAATATTTGGCATGACATTTTAAAATGTCTCACTTTCAACATCTGATATGTTATTTATATTTTATTCTAAATAAAACATTTAAATTTCCACTTCATTGCATTCTGTTTTTATTCACAATTTGTACAGGGTCCCAGCTTTTTTTGGAATCGAGTTTGTAAATAGAGGTTGGTAAGGGAATTACTTTATAGCTGGACAGCAATTAAATAAGGAACCAAATCTTTATTGAATATAGTTATTACTCTGCGCTCTTAATGGCACTCTAAATAAGTGTTTCATTAAAGGCAGGTTCACCTGAAGGGTAAAACTGTTAAGCCTATACATAAAAGACTCATAGATAAGGGTCATATTAACTGTGAAACATAAATGTGCCGCAAATGTATTTCGAAAGTGTCTGATTAGGCCAAAAAACTTCTAAGCCTTTTCCAATTAGATTAGATTTAGATTGTTCCAGCTAATTAAATACATTTCTAATGCTCCAATACTTCCAGTACTTTACAGCAATCAGTTAAACTTGTGTTATCTCCTGTGATGTGAGCAAAGAACAGTAAGTTTAAGTTGATGAGCTAAGTTAACAGTGCATCTCTTGGTCTGTCTGTGTCTATTTTGCTTGCCAGCCCGGAACTTGTGATGAAACTTATAGTGAATAAATAATTTAAAAAGATTGCAATTTACAGAAACCTTCAAGCGCAGATAAAACTCTTTGCAAAGTAAAAGATTTGAATGATGCAAACATTTTGAAGAAGACTATATGCCTGTGAAGGACACTCCTGGTTGAGGTGGCTCAGAGACCACTGCAGTCATTTAAATTTAGGCATTTGGCAGATGCCTTTATCCAGAGCAATTTTCATTTTTATTTCATTATACATTTACATTACATTTAAAGGTTAAGGGCCTTACTCAAGGGCCCAACAGTGATAACTTGGTGGTTGTGGGATTTGACCGGCCAAACCATAGTCCAATGCCTTAACCACTGAGCTACCCCTTTAAAAATGGACAGATAATTCGCCGAAGAGACACATCTATCTGTGAGAACTATACACACAATACACCCAATCATTCTTGAACACCACTTCCACAATACAGGAACTTGGCTGGAAGTTATTGCCGCATCCCCCATATAGTCCTGACCTCACTCCAAGTCATTTCCATATGTCTGGCTCATTAGATTAGTTTCTGGGAGGCCAGTGTTTAAGACGTGAAGCAGGCAGTTCAATCATGGTGTTGGTGTACTGAGAAAACTTTCGACCTTGATGGTATTCAAGCACTAGCAAAATGCTGGGATAATTTCAAAAGTGTAGCGAGGCATTATATAGAGAAAAAAAGTTGGTTCTTACTTACTTGGTTTCATAACTGTGTTCTGTTATTTACAATCCGTCTTTCTAGGAGCACTCTCTGTGGTGACCAGCCGAGACAATATATGGGTGTGATGGCACTCCCCAAAGGTGCAAATAATCGGGAGGTCAGGACCGTCTCTGAATATAATGACATTGGTACTTTTTACATACCAGTGAACCACATAATACAAAAGTATACAGTTTAAATAAGTTAAATACTTAACCGGCACAGCCAGCAGTGTTTATGTCTGAGGACTTTTAGAGTTTCAAGAAACTTTTTAAAAATCACAGATTGTGCCTAATTTGGAATATGTGTATATTCCTTTATAGTGCACTATTTTTTTTTATTAGGTTCATAAATTAGTTTTGTTATTTGCAATATTTGATTCTCTTAGATATTATCCTGCAATCCCCTCTTTGACCGTGTGACATTGTTTTACAAACAGTAAAGGTAGTGTTAGCGTTAGTGTCAAGCCTAATGATTATTCATAGCAATTCATCTACAACACCACTCAGCATATGGAACTTATGAACACTGTAATATTGTAGTTTGCAAACACAATAATTAACAACATATAAAATGTTGGCTCTATTAGTTCTACAGAATGTGCAGTCGCTAGATCTAGTTTTTTTATTGTATTTTTCCTTTTTTTCTTTTGCTGATTTCTATAATGTGGATACCGACAAATTAAATGTATATGGATTACCTGACATACCCTCTCAACTCTTAGCGCTTTTCAAAGTAAGCTCCTCTGCTTAAAGTCTTGTTGCATTTAAATCCTTTACTCGAATGTGTATTAAAGGTTTTAAAGAATTAGACCTTTCAGTGTAACACATCAATAAATATTTAATTTATTTGCGTAGCATCTTTGCCCTGATCTCCTATCTTAAAAAAAAACAACAACTTTAGAACAAAAATAAGTAATTAAATAAGTAATGCATGTTTATTACATTAATTAAAAATAGCATACCTTATTAGGATGGATTTTGATAAAATATTTTATAAAAGAGATGATTACTTAAGGGTAATTTATTAGATCAGTCTTTAATCTACTTCTGAGCTGATTTGAGAAAATGTATTTTCATTATAAAGAATTGATTAAAAAGAAATGAAATAGTAATGAATAGATGTTGGTTTTTACGCCCTTCTGCTTTATTATCTGTAATTGGTGTCTGACATGTAAGGGCATATAGAACATACAGAATATACACAGTCTATGCATTTATGTATTGTGTTAATGTATTTGATCAGAGGTTAGCACTGTCGCACCTCTGCTCTGTGTAAAGGAGTTCTGCTCTGTGGAGTTTACATGTTTTCCCCACGCTTGGTGGGTTTCCTCCTGAGTACTCTGGTTTCCTCTGACACTATAAAGACATGCTGTGATAAGCTCCAGTCCCACATGATCCTACACTGGTATGGATAATAGGTTTAATCAGTATAAAAGAGAAAACAGATAAATATGACTACTCATCATTAACTCTGCTTTAGTATTATAAAACTGTTATTGCAAAAACACTGACTACAGGCAAAAACTATTAAATGTACACACAATACAAAACAGACAGGAAACGAAATTTGTGATCTTGTTTTTAAGTGTTCAACATGCCATTTGTTTTCTGAATAGTAAGCATGATAAGCAGAAAAGCTCCCCTTGCCTTTAGTCAGCTCTTTCATTTAAATCACAAACTCTAAGGTTTCAGCTCTAAGGTTTTTACTGTACATTGATTTATTAGTGTTTGCATACTCTACCCTACATACAGGACTACTTCGAAATGATTGATTTTTCTTATCTTTATTACCCCAATGCATTTTACAAGTGACTTCACAATCACTACCGATGATTTGTCTGTGGGCATGACATGACTGACTATGACAGACTGAATGATTCTATAGGCTGGACTAGAAAGAAATTAGCCCCAGCCTCTACTTGGTATTATTCTAAGTATTTTTACCCAGCATTGGTAATGCTGTTGCTCTTCATTCGGCAAAACTGAAGAAATATTCCATGCATTTGTTTGCAAAAATTGAGTAATTATTTTGTGTATTATATGTTTGCAGCCCTGCTAGTTGATTGCAACATCAAAATTCACAAAGCTATATATTTATATTAGCTAAGACAGCTTTAAAAATAAATTCATAGACCTGTCAGTTTTCATGAACAGTTTATTAATGGGTCATGTTGTTCTGTGAAAATTACCATTAAATAATATGTTGCCTTGTAGATTTACAGCACAGCATGTACAATTAATCTTTTTTCCCTATAGACTTTCTGAGAATAGCTAAGTGTCATTTGAGTGCTATAATTTTCTCATCACACACTAACTGTTACCAGTATTTACATATTTAGAAAAATAACAAGTTGCCATGACTATCAACATGCATTCATAAGAACAAACTGACACACCATTGAGAGGCAGAAAAATCACACAATTACTCGAGAATTTTGTGCAGTTACGCATATAATGAGATCAGACATCTTTAAAGAAGTAGCCCATTTCCTATTTCCCATCTCAAATAAATGGATTTAGTGTTGAGGGACTGATTTTATATACTCAGGAATGCGACTTTATACAATAAATGGGTATTAGGCCTAAAAGCCATAATTAAATCTGTTGTTGCAAATTTAATTTAGGAGAAAATAGTATCAGGTTTCTATAAGAAAGCCGCAGTCAGATATGATTTAGGAAAATACAGGAAATGTGATTAGCGCGTGATCATTTGGAAAGATAGTTAATATAGAAAGGTATTTTTAAGACGTATTGTTTTTATTTTGTATACAGTATTTGCCGAAGTAAAGATAGAGGTAAATATAAAAAATGGAAGAGAGGCTGGTGTAGAAATGGGTGTTTATAGCTGATATACATTTTGTGCATGTTTCAGATTATTAAGTGCAACTATACTGTACAATAATAATAAAACATACAAAAATGTTAACATTATAAAAATGCTGTGTTATATAAAGAATAAAACTTGTCATTTTACCTTGTACTGTATACATGGAATTGCTTTCACTATGCTATAATTGTAACAGAATGTAATGTTATATATGCTGAATATACTGTATGTCAACATACCCATGTGAATATTTAGGACATTAACTGTAATCTGGTGGCAGCAGAATCCAGTACTGTAAATTACAGTAACAAGTCATAACTGTAAAACTGGTAGCAGAGAAGAGTGCATTTACTGAAAGTACCTTAACATGTGTTCAATTAAAAAACTATAATAAAACATGCAGCATAAAATAAAACATAATCCACTATATTTACCCATTTGACCAGTGCTTTTATTCAAAGCAAATTAAAACTGACACTCAATACAACTGAGTAGGTGAAGATTAACTGTTTAGTTTGAACACCCAATAGCAAACTTGCAGTGCTGGGATTTAAACTTACAAGGCTCTGACACGCAAAGATGGAAGGTAGCGAAACAGATTTACTTTTGATAAAAATATGTACTTACACAGATTAACTGTAATAATATCTGTACTGTACTTGAGTAGTTTTATTAGTGGATTTTTAGTCAACTACATCCTATAACAAATATACAGAGGTACATTGGCATGAGTTCGTAAGGAGGAAAATATTACAAATATTACCAATTTCCACACAGACATGCACACACACACAGACACACGCACACACACACACGCGCGCACACACAGACACACACACATTGACTTTATTTAGTCTGCAAACTAAGTTACTCACAAAGTTTTACTGGTATGTGAAATGTAACAGTGTTATCTCTGTGCCTTTAAATCCTGGATGCCATTCTGTCAGCTGTTTTCCAGTTTCTTTAACTGTGAACTCTGTTTTGATGCGGATTTTCTGATATTAGGATTATTCAGGCCCATTAATTGCTCTTGCAACCCCCCTACCAACAGATACAATAAACTGAACTTTAGATATTTTATACATTCACTTATACACTAAAAATATTGTATATAATTATAAATATTGGTATCTGGTGCACTGCAGTAAAATATAAATTAAATAGACATTAGTTTTCATCTAACCTTAATTTATGATTTTCCTTGGCATTGCTTGCTTTGAAACTGAAACTGTCCTTGCTTTTTGCTTCTTCGCAAAAAAATAAATAAATAAAATCCAAAAAAATATCCATCAACTGTGCTTTAAAAATCCATCAACTTTACTTTGCTTTTTACTGACGCAAAGAAGTTTTCAATGGTTTCCAGCTGGCCCAATAGCTCATATGCTAAAAATGCTTTACATGCCTAAGCTAATTCTTAGAGTTGTTTATTGTATGCCGAGGTATCACTATACTTTCTACTTTTACATTTTTCCATTGTCACATAAATTAATGTAACATCTCAGTCTATGAACCAATCATTCCTCTACTAGAGGGAGCCTTCGCCAGAGTTCTGATTTATTTCCTACAGTAGGTCACCAGTTCACTTCCTGTTCACAGTATATTTAAGTATGACTCCATTAACCATCATTGTGGAGTATTGTCAGTTTATCTGTGTAGCAAGCTGTTTATAGTTTGCTCAATTGTTTGTTTCCTGTTTATGACCCATTTTAATGCATTTCTGGACTACGTTTTTTGGATTCCGAACTTTTGGATTGTTTGCTACTGACTCTTCTTGGTTTCTGACTTTTGCTTCGATATTAATGATTTCAGTTGTGCTTTTAGTATTGTTTCCTCTTTGTAAATAAAACCCTGCAGATGGATTCTATACTGCCTTCCGTTGTGGATCTGTTATACATAATCACACAACAGTGCAGTTTATGAAGCTGTACAACTATACATAATTGCATTATTTGGATTTCTTCTGTTGTTGTTGGTCTTCCGGCTGCTCCCAGCAAGGAGCTGTCACAGCGCACTATCTGGTCCACACATACAAGCTTGGCCCCGGATGACCTTCCTGTCGCAACCCTCCCATTTTATCCGGGCTGGGGACCGGCATTGCATCAAGTCAAATGTTTAATTATGTAGCAGGTGTTTAAATTCAGAGGTCAGAAGTGGAGATTGTTGAAGACAGGGATCAACACAGCACATGTACAGTCAGGAAGCATAGCGAGAAGAACGGAGAGAAACTGAGAGAAAGTTTTAATATAATTTAAAGTCTCCTGTGAGCTACATTTGATACATAGAGAAATTTAAAGGTAAGTATTTTTGTAAATGCTAAGTAGATGGAAGACTTCCACTTTTACTTAATTAAAATTTTATCTAAAGTATCTAGATTTTTTTTCAAGGAAAAAATGTACATTGCCCACCTCTGCTGATATTTATTTAATCAAAGAGGGTTTACAAATAATATGTGAAAAATGATCCATTACTTTGAAAAAGTTAATACCACTCTCACTACCACTTGAAACATTAGATATTCCAATATACAGGTGCATCCTAATGAATTAGAATATCATCAAAAAGTTAATTTATTTTCGTAATTCAATTAAAAAAGTGAAACTTGTACGTTATATAGATTTACTACACACAGACTGATATATTCCAAGTGTTTATTTCTTTCAATTTTGATGCTTATGGCTTACAGTTAATGAAAACCCCAAATTCAGTATCTTAGAAAATTAGAATATTGTAAAAAAGTTTAATATTGGAGATTTATGGTGTCACACTCTAATCAGCTAATTAACTAAAAACACCTGCAAAGGTGTCCTGAACCTTTAAATGTTCTCAGTCTGGTTCAGTGTTCCACAAAAGGCCATTGCTAAAGAAGCTGGGTGTTTACAGAGTGCTGTATCCAAGCACATTAATGGAAAGTTGAATAGAAGGAAAAAATGTTGTAGAAAAAGAAAAAAGGTGCACAAGCAACAGGGATAACCACAGCCTTAAATGGATTGTGAAATTAAGCCCATTTAAGAATTTGAGGGATATTCAACAGGAGTGGACAGCAGCTGGAGTCAATGCTTCAAGAGCAAGCACACAGACGTATTCAGGACATGGGCTACAATTGTCGCATTCCTTGTGTCCGACTACTCTTGAACCAGAAACAATGTCAGAGGTATCTTACCTGGGCTAAGGACAAAAAGGACTGGACTCAGTGGGCCAAAGTCCTCTTTTCAGACCAAAATAAATTATTCATTTCCTTTGGAAATCGAAATCTCTGTGTCTAAAGGAAGAGAGGAGAGGCACAGAATCCAAGTTGCTTGAAGTCCAGTGTAAAGTTGGCAGTCAGTGGTTGTTTGGGGAGCCCTGTCATCTGCTGGTGTTGGTCCACTGTGTTTTATTAGGTCCAAGGTCAGCACAGTTGTCTACCAGGAGGTTTTAGAGAACTTTATGCTTCCCTCTGCTGACGAGCTTCATGGCATCTGCCCACACTGCCAAAAGTTCTAATACCTGGTTTAAGTACCATGGTATCCCTGTGCTTGATGGACCAGCAAACTCACCTAACCTAAATGGTTAGGAATAAGGATAAGGAAGATGAGAGACATCAGCCCTGAAAATGCAGTAGAGCTGAAGGCTGCTATCAAAGCAAACTGGTCTTCCATATCATGGCAACAGTGCACATATAATGAGTTCACTTTTTGATGATATTCTAATTTATTGAAATGAACCTGTACAGTATATTTTCTAACATTGTTCTATAATCCTTGTTGTACAATCTTGTTGTTTTAATTGTATAAATGATTATTTTATGTAATAAAATGTATTAATTTATAGCAGTGTTAACAGTGAAGAGTTTCTGTGTATGGACCTGGTGGTGTAGTAGTTAATATACCTCCAGGGCCAAGGGTTTGAGTTTTTCGTTGAGGTCTGTGGTATTTGCATGTTCTACCTGTGCTTGTTTTTTTTCTTCTGGGTGCAACGGCTTTCTTCTACTGTCGCAAGACATGCAGATCAGACTAATTTCCAAATTTTAAGTGTGTGCATGCTTGTGCCCCATAATGGACCAGAACCCTGTGATAGGGTCTGGAATCTCCTTGGATAAGCTTAAGGCCTATTGTGACCCTGTACTTGATAAGCAGTGTAGAGAATGGGTAACATTGTTTCGTTTCATTGTGTACTGAACGATATATGGTTGAAATGACAGTAAAAGCCTGCTTGACTTGATCTGTTTAAAGGATGTGCATGTGGATGTGTCCTTACTGAAGACAAAATTCAGTAAGAATACAGTTGAACCATGGCCAGATTGTGTCGTGGCCTCAGATCTATATGGATCAGTACAGGTGGTTAAAGTGAAACAAATTAAGCCTAACTCCATTTTTTGTTTTAAAATTTGTTGTATTTTTAATGTTTCTTTCAGCATCAAACAATAAACATTCTTCTATGATTTAATTCTTTGTTTTAAAACTATTAAGATTCGAAAAATGGGGGAAAATGCTTTATTGCAACAGCCTTCAAAGTGCCTAAAGATACAATTTAAATATTAGTCGTTTATGTAACAACCTGAGCAGCAGCCTCAGTCCCACTCTCATCTGTTCCAACCAATCAATATTCAGCATCTACTGTAAGTATACTAATCATCGGCCTGCTGATGTGTCGTCATTTGTACCGGTTTCTGACTGGTTCATGCCTCAAGTTAAATGTTTTCATGCTTGAATGATTGATAGTCAATGTGTGACCCTTCCTTTTGTGGTGAGACACCGAGGGTGTAAAGAAGTGCTACCTAACGATTACGCCACCCTGGAATTTTACTAGGGAATATTAGAGAATATTTGTTCTTAGAAACAGCACAGGTTCGTTCTCAGTCGAGACAGCAGGAGACAGAGATATAGAAACAAATAAAATTTTATTCAAGACATAGAACAACAAAAGAAAAAGAGCAATTCCACTTTAACATAGAACATGCAAGCACATCATACAGGAATGACTGAGATATCCCAAAAAGAAACTGAGCTCAGAATACAACAGCTAAGGTGTGACAGCGGGCAACAAGGGGCACAACTAGGCCTCCACAGCACCTCACCAATCTTTAAACCTGTGTAGAGACACTCACATGCACACACGAGAAACGGAGACCGCCACCAGGACTACACCCCGCCTCAGGCACTCAGCTCCTGTAACCACAAAAGCATGTAATACAGTTCTTTCAGTGTTAGCACAGACACCCTGATAGAATCAGTCACTCTGACCGAAATCAGTAGCACACTTCACACGTAAACAAGGAGAAAGCTCAATTAATGAGAAGGAAAGAAACAAGAAAACAACCCAAGACACTATGAGAAAAAGAAAACAATTTACAAAACCCAATGTTGTAGTAAAATAATAAACAACAAATCAAAGAATAGAAATCAAAATCCCAATTAACAGGTACACCACAAAACAACAGGAGTCCAACACAACTAAAATATGTTTTAAAGGAGAAAAGCAAAAAGAATGTTTATAAAACCAAGCGATTATCTGCCTTTTAATAGTAGCAGTTAACTTCCGAGCAAAGCAGCTAGCTCCCAGCTAACCACAGCAGCTAGCTCCCAGGCAAAGCAGCAGTTAGCTCCCAGGCAAAACAGCTAGGTCCCGGCTAACAGCAGTTAGCCCCCAGGCAAAGCAGCTAGGTCCCGGCTAACAGCAGTTAGCTCCCAGGCAAAGCAGCTAGGTCCCGGCTAACAGCAGTTAGCTCCCAGGCAAAGCAACTCCCACATGCGAGTAGAATCTCTTAGAACCCAATCAAGCAAGCCAACAACTTGCTGAAGAACAGAACCCATTATCTGGGAAACAACTGCACTACCAAGAGGCCTCTGAACCTAAATAAACAGACAAACACAGCTAAGCATTTGAGCAAATATGAGAACTACGGTACTTACAATGAACTCTCTTACCTGTAGAGGGTTAACCTCGGGCCACTGCCAGCTATGGCACTTCATTAAATGTGTCACACTAAGGGAGAAACACCCTACCATGAGCTACAGTCTACCACAAGCAACCCAACCAGCTTCACTCCACCTACCTAAGTAATGCAGGGATAACACGAAGGCAGGGGCAGGACCTATAACCAAGGCTACCCTGCCATCAAACCTATATATCTTCCCCCTGCCCCCCATTGGACAACCAACCACTAAGTAGCCAATTAAGTGCCAGAAGGTGGAACCTCAACCTGCCACAATCTACCCCATACTTTTGCATCTTCGCCCCGACGATGAAAAAAAAAAATCCTAAATCACTCATACCCAGGGCCTAAACAGTGCAGAAGTGGCACCCGATGTCCCCTCCAACAGAGCCAGTTCATTATCCACCCCCCTGGCAGACCGTGAAAGATGGTAAAGGTTACGGTGTCGGCCAGCTGTAGCCCTCGCAGATCGCCGTGGTACTACGTCTACCTCTGACAAACCCTCCGGCTATTGCCTCAACTCGCTGTCAACATGGCTAAATGGGGACCCTACATGCCCTAAGTCAACAGGCACCCCAATTTCACCAGCCAAAGGTGTCTCTGGAACTACAACCCATAAATCCCCTGGCTCGGACAGTTCAGAAGTCTGCTCAACCAACGGTGGCACAGGTTCAACTACTGGACTACGAGTAATTACTGGGGCAGAGAAATCCTTCTGAATTCGGACCTTTAACATGGAACGATGCACCCGCCTTACCTTTGTCAAATCATCAACCAGGGCAATGGAATAGGCTGAACCTCCTCCCTGGGGGCCTTCACCACTTGATGCATAACAGGGCTCCATATATCCTGAATCTTTGCCCGGCCTCCCACACCAAAATCACGGAGATAGACCAGTTGTCCCACCACCAGGGGTGCATCTTGCACATGACAGTCATACTGTGCTTAACGCCGCTCAGCGGCAAGCCGCAGGTGCTCCCGTGCCCCTGCAAAAGCAACCTGCAACTGAGTCTGATGCTCTATAACTCACTCATGCACATTTCCTGCTACAGTTCCCCCCACTCTACCCAACAGAAAGTTAACTGGCAACCGGGGCTCCTGCCCGAACATTAAATGATAAGGTGACTCACCTGTTGATTGGTGTGGGGTCATATTGTAGCTAAACAAAACCTGTGGGAGACATAAAGCCTAATCCCGTTTGCTTGAATGAGGCAAGGTGCGCAATAGGTTTTGCAGAGTCCTATTAAACCTTTCACATTGACCATTTCCCGAGGGGTGATAGGGGTGTAGTACGTGAGTTTTCCACATTGTACAAACTACAAACCTGGTGAATAAGCAAGGACTCAAAATTACGGCCCTGGTCAGAATGTATGGGACCCGGGACCCCAAATTTATAGAACCATTCCACCACAAGTTCTTAAGCCACAGTTTCGGCTCTCTGATCCCGTGTAGGGACTGCCAATGTGTACTTGGTGAAGACATCAGTCACCACTAGCACATTTTCCAAACCTGACCTGGATGGCTCTAATAGGATAAAATCATAGCCAATATCTCATTTGGTCTAGAAGCCATTAAATGCCCCATAAACCTGGAGGCAACAGGCTGCCCATCTATGGCAGACTGGCAACGCTCACACTCCTTACACCAGCGAGCCACCTCTCCGGACATACCTGACCAATAACAACACTGGCGAACCAACTCTGTGGTGCGTTCCACCCCCTGGTGTCCATGTTCCTGGTGGAGCCACCTTAAGATATCCTCTTTTAACACAGCAGAGAACAAGATTTGACGATGAAGTACCCCTTCACATTCTACCAACCGATCCCACTGTTGGAGAATGGTTAAGCTACCCTTACCTAACAATTTGCGCTCTGCCGGAGTGGGAACCCGCTTCCGGTGCAAAAAACCCAGAACCTTACCAATATCTGGATCAAACTCTTACAGCGCTCTCAACTCCGCTGCAGAAAGACTCGAAAGACCTGAAGGGCTGCTTGGGTCACCTGACACATTGGCTCTCCCCCAATAGTGTGTTGCACCATTACTGGAACTGCAGTAGCTGGCACAAGCTGCCCTACTCCCTCGCTATTCAATGGAGGCTTTCTTGAAAGGGCATCGGCATTATTATTACTCTTGCCTGGCCTATACCGAACTTTGAAGTGAAAAATAGCAAGTTGGGCAGCCCAACGCTGTTCAGTGGCTCCCAGCTTTGCTGACGCCAGGTGACTCAGGGGACTGTTATTAGTAAAAACAATACACTTATGCCCCAACAAATACTCTCGAAACCTTTCTGTCATTGCCCACTTAAGAGCCAAAAATTCAAGTTTCATCGAGCTGTAATTGGTAGGATTACGCTCGGTGGGCCGCAAACTATGACTGGCAAAGGCGATAGGTCGAACCTTTTCCTCTTGCTCTTGGGAAAGAATTCCCCTAACCCATGATGACTTGCATCTACTTCCAAAATAAATGGCAATGAAAAATCAGCATATGCCAGAATAGGTGAAGTTGTAAGCCTCTCCTTTAACGTGTCAAAACTCTGTTGACACTGCTCTGTCCAAGCACTGCCAAACGGCTGTCCCAGCACCCTCTTATGCCTACAGTATACCCACTCAGCTACCAGTTTATGTGAAGGGGGCTGCCAACTTGGCAAAACCCTCCACAAAGTGACGGTAGTAACTAGCAAAGCCTAAAAAAGGAACGTAATTTGGTAACATTTCCTGGACAGGCCCAATTAGCTACCACCTCCACCTTGCTTGGATCAGTGGCAACTCCTTGAGAGGACACCACATGAACTAGGTACTTCACCTGCTGTTAAAAGAATGCAGACTTTTCCAGCTTTGCTTTAAGGCCCTCCCGCTTTAATCTACCTAAGACCACATCCAACCATTCCAGATGTTGAGTCATTGAGGAGGAGAACACCACAATATCATCCAAGTACAACAACAAAGACTGATGCCGCTGGTCCCCAAACACCCCCTTCATTAAACGCTGAAAAGTGCTCGGAGGATTACAAAGGCCAAACGGCATCCTATTCCATTCGAATATCCTGAATGGGTTACAGAATGCAGTTTTGTGTTTATCCTCCTCAGTGACAGGAACCTGGTTGTATCCACTGGCCAATTCTAAAGTGGAAAACCAGCGGGCCCCGGTCAGTGCACCCAATGTCTCCTCTATACAAGGCAGCGGGAACGCATCTTTCCTGGTCCTGGAGTTCAACTGACGGTAGTCTATGCACATGCGAAGGGTACCATACTTTTTCTTCACAAGGACAATAAGGACTGCAACTCTCCCGAATAATCTGAGCCTCAAGCAGCTGGTTAATATGCGTTTTCACCACATCATACTCAACAAGAGGCAAGCCCCTATACCACTGCCGAACAGGAACGTTGTCAATCAGAGGAATGTCATGAGAGATGAGATCAGTACACCCCAAATCATTGTCGTGGGCCAAAAACACTGACTGATACTGCCATAACAGGTTCCTAACCTGATTTTGCTTCTCCGCCCCCAAAGCAGATGACTACCGCCTCAATCCGCTCTGGCAGAGACGAGTCGACCACACAACCCTGGGACCCTTTTGTAGCAATGACCTCCCCTATCTCAGTCACCCCTGGAGGTAAGCTGGTGGCATACACCAGCTGGAGGGTGCCTATCAAAGTATTTGGGTAAAGAACTGCATCCAATGTTCCGACATTCATAACAGGGAGATAGACTGTACCTCGAGTCACTGGCACCAAGGCAGGTGAGGCCAATAGGCCAGCAGGAAATCCGGACTCTACAGGCTCAACCAACACCAGCCCCTCAGACCACTGTTCAAAGCACATAGCAGCCACGATCTTCATGGTACCACCCAAGAGACGGCACTGCTGCCGACCTCGCACCCAGACTCTACCTACATGTCCGAGGACCGTCTTACTCTGATGACAATACTGCAATGCCTGCATCACAACACCAGGAACCTCAACCACTGATGGAGAGGCAAAAAGGGGCTTCCCAATATTGGCCAAAGAGTTGGGTAGCTCCTGCTCAGGACATTCATCCCCAGCACCCCCGGGACCTGAGCACAAATGCCAACAGGAGGATCCTTAACCACTAAGATCCCACTGTCTGGCATTTTCTTACCACACAACTCCACATACAACTCCATGTACCCAATATATAGAATTTCAAGCCCATTTGTTGCTTGTAATGAATTGATTTGTACATAAAAAACATAAACAGAAACTTTTTAAAGATTACAAAAAAAAAAAATGTTAGGTTAGAATTTCATAACGTGAAAGATTTTCCCAGGCACCCACACATATTTCTGTGTGTAAAACATTTCATAGACAACACGTACCATTCACTAAGACATCATCATTCTCCTGATAGTTGCAGCTGTTATTCATTCAACATTCACATCTATTACCAGCGTTGCTAGGCATGAAAATCTGGTAAAATGTTTCTTTCCCCCGAATCCTTCCTTCCTGCAATGTTTTCATCCTGTATGGAGGAAATGGTATAAAAGAGGGAAAATGACATTTGGAATCCAGCCTAAGGACAAAATGCAGACGGAAAGGCAGTCACCTAAATGGAGTTGTATAATAGTAGCAGTGTTATATGAATATGTCAGGATTTCAACAGTATATAACATGGAACAAATGCATTAATTGCAAATATGCCTTATCTATTTCAGAATCAAACTGTTTCCTGGATTAAGGAATGGGACTAAAATTCAAACTGCCAATAGTGTCTGTATCACATTAAGATGACTGGACATATCTTATTAGGGAAGAGTGGGGTAAGTTGTCACATTTGAAACTTTCTTTTTCTTTTTTCCTTTTTTAAATTTAAATCTTAGGCTGGTAGCCGGTTTGGTGAATCTTCTAAGTTTTATTTTTGTAAAATAAAACACACACACACACATATATAACACTCGTCCGACCTTCCTTAAACTTCTCTATCCTTTCATATACATGACATTCATTCTTCGTAACAAAACACTTTCTCGTCTTTGATAAATAATGGCACATAATGGCAAATATGGCTCTGATAAATAATGGCACACACTTGTACCACAAAAACAAATAGGAAAGTAATTAAGCAAATCACAAGTGCAGCATCCATCGCTCGCACCACAGTTACAATTGAACTAATGTAACACACTCACACGTGCACAGCAGTGGCTGGGAGGACAGTAGCCTTGAATGGAAAGCACTGATAAGACAGTGCAGGCAACAGAAGTTTTAATGTAACTGGACAATTTGTTTACTCATCCTCTTATACCAATTAGCCATAACATTAAAACTATTAACATTTTAATTAGGTTTTAGGTCCCCTTGTGCACCCAGGGAAGCTCTGGCCCCTCAAGGTGTGGCTCAGCTGGGACTATGGGTGTCTGCTGTGGTGTCTAGAAGTATATGGGTTGTGTATTCGGGACTTTTGTCCAGCGCATCCTGTGGATGCTTGATTGGATTGGGTTCCGCAGAGATTAAAAGTCTCTTTGATTGTTGGTCCCCTCTGCGTGGTGGGCCATGGACCATTAGGTGTCTATTAGGTGTTCAAAACTTAATAATCTAATATGAAGAGGTTCGGTCATATGCTTTCATGGCTCGGTCACATGAAATCAGCCTGACTATTTCCATTTAGAGGTTTTGGTGCAAGGCTTGCCCTTTTAAGCAATGAAAAAAGTCCAAAGTTCAAGGTTGAATCACATGGCTATCAATCAGTACATAAATATTGTCAGGAAACCACTTAGATGGGGACGCAATTGCTGGTAAACGAAGTTGAGTTTACTTAAACACAAAGAAAATTAAACATAGCTAAATCAGATTGGAAAACTCGAAACAGACAGCAGTCAGTCAAGCAGCAAGCCACATAATAGAAAGGAAACAGAAATTAGAAAACAAAACTAGACCAAACACTTTAAGGCATTCGCAGTAACAGCCGGATTACTAATGGGAGTGTATACTTCACAAAGTCCTTCATTAGCTGAGTTCTATTTATGTACCCTGGTAATTGGGTGCAGGTGTGTGCAAGTAGAACTTCATTAGATCTGGAACGGGTATGTTGGGAGTTGTAGTGTATGTTTGTATGCAGAGACAACCTTTTTGGTTCCACTGCTGCTGGTTGATAAATATTCCTTAGTTCCTGTGCTGTACCAAGGCTTTAGAAGATGCTTTGAGTGGGGCCCTTGTGATGTTTCAGATGTTATTATCATAGTCCAAGTCAGTACATTGTTTTATCATGGGCTGGTAAAGAATGAGGCCTGGGGAGGTAATAAAAATTTAAGCAAAATTAAGTGAAAGAAAAGAAAGGGACCCGTTCTAAAATGTTCAGTGAATGTTCAGAGCCTAGTGTTATTTTTCTGCTAATGTTTCCAAACTGCTCTGGTTATAAATGTGTATTGTCCCGTCATAGTGGAATTTGCTACATAGTTGTCATGTTCTTACAGTCGACATGAAGCAGGAAAGGCAGCCCAGTAAGTTACCTTACTTTACTGCAAAGTAAAAAGGTTTACTTTGAGACAAAGAAAGAAGCGTTAATGCTACAACAGGTATGCATGTTCATGAGGAGCTTGAGTCTGGGTGGAGGATGGGGGAGCAGGGAGGGCTGATCCATAGATTTTAAATTCTCATGCAGGCACTAGCTCAGATACACAATTTGTCTCTTGTACCATTAAATTATTAATACCACTAAGCATGTGCAGAGCAGGTGTCACCCCTGTAGCTTGTTGCTAACTTAGATGTTCAAATGTGTTACAACTGACCCCTCTGATCCCTATTTTTCCTTTATCAGTATAGTTGAGTGCACTTGGTGCGTGCATAAGAAAGTCACCATATTTTCTGCTTCTGAACAAGCCCCAGCAAGTAATTAACAACTTAATGCACTTCTTTAAGTGAAATCAAGGTGCATAAATTCAAAGCTTTTATCAGGTCATTTGTCAAATAAGCACAATGTGATCAAATGGAAGTGTGCGCACTAAAATAGCTATTTTGTTAGAATTATAGCCAGGTGGAACTTTCATGTTGCTTGCTGCTGCAGTTGCTAATTAGTGCCTTTCACTAAAATTTCGCAAACAGTTAAGGAGCCAGATGTGCTATAAAGAATTTCTCAGGAGTGTTTTTTTTTTATCATCCCATTGTTTTTTTTATCATCTCATTTGTTTGACAGCCTCATGCTATTTTTTGGATGCAATATTCTGTATGAGTGTGTTTTTCAAATAAAGAATATATATATATATATATATATATATATATATATATATATATATATATATATATCTCAGCAAAAATATTACCATAATCATCATGCAGAGTATTCCCCAGGTAGTACTCGAGGGACATTGCAGGCCATGCTCAGCATATCATTAATCTTTTTTTGCTTTGTCTTTCGGCCATGCACTAAGCACACTTCCTTAATTCCCTGAAGGAAACACATTGGTGAAGTGATGAGACAGTAGGCTGCATTCTGTCTGCCACGATCTTCACAGTAAAATATCCAAAGCCTTGCTGGCTGACATTTGCTATAAACATCTGGCTTGCTCACTGATTTGTGGGGGATGGTGGTGATGAAACGGAAAGTTGCAAAGCATGTAAACATGTGTGTGTGTGTGTGTGTGTGTGTGAGAGAGAGAGAGTTACTACTGCAGGAGCATAGTATGCTACAGATATCTTCTTTCTGCAAATAAAAAGTTACAGGCAATGTTCAAGGATGGAAATGACCAGAACAGACAAAGTGGTTTGAGGTTAGGGTGAGGATATGTGGATTTGTTGAAAGGGATTAAAGCTTGTTTGCTAACGTGGGTGTTCTGGCAGTTCAGGCAGTATCTGACAGCTACTTTGTCAATCCAAACAAGGGCAGAGATTCTGATTCACAGAAGTGGCTTTTTGTGTCAGCATTTATTGGAGAGATCATCAATCAGGTCTTTGTAAATTAGTGTTTAACCCTTAAGGAATCTTCCCTGAACAACTTTAATATCAATCTTAATAATTACCAAGTGATCTTTAATTGCACCCAGTATTTATCCATCCATCCATCCACCATTTATGCCACTTATCCTGTGTACTCACTCACACTCACACAGACTTACATACGCAGTCATAACCTGAGGACTATTTGGAAACGCCAATCAGCGTACATTACATGTTTGTGGGTAACCTGAGGAAATTGAAGTACATTGAAACTCTGAAGTGTTTGACAGTGCTAACCACTAAGCCACCGTTAAATAGAAATTTCAAGGAAATTAAAGTAGGCCGGTACAGTCCGGCACCATTAAAAAGATTCAGTGGCAGTACACAGTCCTGGAAAGACAGTAGAGCAGCTTCCTGCCAAAACCCACTTCTAGCTTTACATTTTACGCTACTTGGGATTTAACCCCAGAACAGTTATTTACCTAAGACTATTCTAAATTAGAATTAACGGAACTGTAAATAGAAATGTATGAATGTGAACAGTGTAAAATACCCATTGTCTACTTTTAAATTAATTTATAGTATGATTGGTTTTAGATGAGGTATTATACCGACACAATATCTGGTTAAATCTATAACATTGATTATAGTTGTCACTGTTTTAAAAAGGTAATAATCATTAGAATGATAACTAATGTTTGCAAGATAGCTTATTGATTAACTCCACAATTTTTGATCTCACACACAGATGAGACAGGAGGAGGGTGGTCACCCTGTTGAGGTGACCAGAACTGGCTACCTGGGAAAACTAGGCTAACTTGCTGCTAATTGTCTTGCTATGGCTGTTGTTGCTGTAATGTAGGCAGTTCAAACATACACATCAGAGTTTTTTTCTATGTTCATGATGTTCTATTGTTCGTGGAGAACCTCCTCCGACTCAGCGCTCAGCTTTAACTGGGATTCATCAGTTTGTTTTGTGTTTTGAAATAGAACATAAGAAAGCATTAACATGGCAGTTTCAATAGCAAGCCATCCTAAATTCTCTATAGTGGCTGTAAACATGAACACCAAACCCTTTTTTACTCCCATCTTTTTAGGAAACAAAGAAACAGTTATCATTTATATAGTGTGGATATTGTTGAAAATTTCACCTTAAAACTGATGCAACTGAGTTGCATCATTGCTGAAGATCAAGAGTAAATTTGTTCTAACTGTGAGTCAATTTTAGATGCTTAGGCTGAGTGTTGATACTTTTTAAAATTTCTTTAAGGCTTGTTTGTTAAATGCAGTCACACTATGAGGCTATTGTTGCTAATGTACTGACCACTAAAGTAGAATGAATTTTTAGGTTAGGCACTTTGAGAAATATTCAAAACTTACCAGAAAATCCGTTTTAAACTTTTTGACACAATTTTGTCAGAGGTAATCTATAACATGTGTGGAACAAAATTGTGTTTGTGTGTTTTCTTAGTTATTGTGTGTGGATGTAAGGGCTAGTTCATAATATCCATAACTTGACCCTGTGAATATTAGTTAAATACTAATAAATAAAAATATAAATATATCGAGCAAAATTTTCCAGACTGGCTCGTTTTTTCAAGCAAAATAAGGCTAGGTAACTGCTAATAGCTGTGTTTTCACTTTTATGCCACTACACAGTGATGACATCATCACAAATTAAAACTTTTACACCCATGCACAAACAGCGGCTGCTACAGTACAGAAAATCCTTATTATCCCCCTTAATTTTTTTGTCAGGTATATGGTTGGGAAAAGCCAGAGAAATAGCAGAAATTCCAAGCTTGAGTGCGTTAAAAAGAAGGGCATTTGGTACAATTTAAAGCTACAGAGACTGAAACAGCACAACAGTGCAAATGGAGGAAAACAGGAGGAAATTCAAGAATGATCTGATATTTCAGCCGAAATACGGTCAGACACATTTAGAGACCAATAAAATTCGTTTGAACTTGATAAAAAGATGTGTACTTAGGTCCACTTTAATAGGGCTGTTTTGATGTTCTGAGACAAGGTTGTTTTTCTGCTCAGAAGGCTTTGGCATCAATAAATGATTAAAAATCAGAAAGTTACTTTTTTTTATGGAGGTTGTTGCAGGAACCATGATGGCAACAGGGGATTTTGACAAGATATATTCTAATAAAAGGCAAGGTAGCACACTTACAAAATTAACCGCAGATAAAATAAGATTTTTTTTAGAATATAACAAAGAAAACAGAAAAAAACCCAAGTGAGCATTTTTGATGTATAACAGTCAACAGAGGTGGTAACCCCAGGTTTAGAAAGTAAAGTCCTGACACATATTTGTTCCATCTAATATCTAATTAGCACAAATCTTTAGCCAGATTAGAACTAATTAGGTTAAAACTAATTAGTCAAATCACCTGATTTGTGCACAGGAAGAACTAGAATACATGGCATATATTCTCTTAACACTTTTGGCCACCACTACACTGTACAAACTGTAGCCCATATGTTGCTGGGGAATTTATCATCTGCCCTCTATCACACCAAGTAATGGAGAGAAACCAACCTAGAACCACTTTTGTTCTGTACTGTAATTATTTGTTTGGCAGTGGTCCTTTGATCAAAAACTGATCCATGATAAGTAGGATGGAGGCGATGTTGAAACTGTGCAGCCACGGATGGGCCAAAGTATATTTGTAAATTTACACTATGCACTCATTTATTAGGTGGTTTTGTATGTGTAATGCACAAGGTATGTATAGCAAATAAGCTGGTCTCTCAATGTATATTGAGACAAACTCTCATGAACTTTTCATCGCACTCTACAGTGTTGCCCAAAAGTATTAAGACAACATATGCCATGATTTCACTAATTAGCTCTGGCCAATTTGGCTAAAGAGTTGTGTTAATTAGAAAGCTGTTTTAGTTAAAAGATGGAACAAATATGATATGCTTTTTACTTTCTGAAGCCAGGGTTGTTAATAGTGAAGCTAAATTGAATTTAATGCATGAACCCAAGGTTGTAATAACAAATATGACAGATGGTGCTATAGCATCTGCAAAAAAAAAAAAAAAAAAAAAAAAAACTTATTGTTTTAATCTCTTTGCACAACTGATATAATGGATTTTTTTTTACAGAAGTACTTACTAAGTAATATATAATTTACAATTTTATGTGTTGCATGAATATATAATATAATAATTTTCCACAAAGATTGTTACATTGAATACTATCCCCTGTTCAAGGCTAAATGAAAGTCTTAAAGATGTAACTAACTGTTCTTTTCACACACACATACAAAAAAATCAGACACACACACACACACACACACACACACACACACACACACACACACACACACACAATCTTATATGCAAAGGGAACATTGTGTGAAAAACTGTGTGAAAAATAATAAAATGTTAATTCTTTTCAATCAAGATAAACACTCACGAAACCTACCTTTCATATTTTAATGGATTTGACACTGTGAAAGAAGAGAGTCACATATCTCTGAGACTATTTTTTTAAAATCCCACAATGATATTATTAGTAACATTTCTTTGCATTTTGTTCTCGCATTTTGCACTTATATATTTGCAAATATTTGGAAAATTAAAAACATTTTGGTAAATAACCCATTATTCTGAAAGTTCAGTGCAAAATGTAACATACATATTTAAAGTTCACTAAAGCCAAGATTGCTTTTGTGAAGGTATCTTTGCCGACCAACACACCCCACACACACTTTACATATTGAATGTGCCAATGTCAGAAATTGTTATTCTATGCAATTCGACATCGACAAGGCACCGACATAGCATTAAAAAGCTCCTGCTTTTTCTCTACTGGTCAACAGAACAGGTTCCAAAGTTTTCTGTTAAGAACTGCCTCTGTGTGCATCATCTCATGGGTAGATAACTACCTGAGCTGAATCTCTGCGATAAGACGGGGCAAACAGCCCCATAAACATAGCTACACTACTAATTATATTCTTTTACACACCACTCAAAGGTTTAGCCACAAGTTTGGGTTTATTTTCTACATTCTAGAAAAATAATGATTTTTTTAAACTATGAAATAACACATATGGCCTTAGGTAATGAAATAACAACAATAACAGTTCGTTGTTATTTAAATTTATGTCAAGTGCATTTGCAAATCCCATCAAACACCATGATGAAGCTCATAAAAACCATCCCAGAAAAGCCTCAAAAGTCACCAATTAGCAGTACCTCAGATCAGAGCTGTTATGAAAGATTTATAGAACATAAGTAGCAGATACATCTTTATCTCCAAAGGAGATGCCTTTAGCATGGTTTTAGATAAAAAATGAGGAATGAACATGTAATTAGAAGGTGTGTCCAAACCCTTGACTGGTAGTGTATGCTGCATCCTGGAAATTAGTTTCTATACTGGATTTCTCAGTATTTTGTCTCCATTAAACCTGACCAATAACCATAATATTTGAGATTTATTTATTTATTTTGTTTAAACCAGATTCCTGAAATAGGAATGTTTCTCTGGGACACCCAAACAGCACACAACCAACTAACCACAATGATAACGACACAACTACAACCACAAGTAACTAAAAAAATATACAGTGCCAACCAATGAACTGGCAGGAGAATTATTACGACTAATCATTACATTATGATTATCAGTATCAGACCTGTGTCACAAAGCTACTCAACTGACATTAGGAAATCCTTTGTCCCCAGAGCCATTTAGCTTTTCAACACCTCACTACAAGGGCATTGGAATGTGTATTGGGAGATCTAGGCTCATCAGCTACTGTACATACTGTACATCACGGTGTTACAAGCATAACTCTTTTATCTGTTATCTTCAGGATCTGCTCAGTTACTCTTACTTTTATAAATTACACACAGACTCAATTTCATTGTCACTTTCATGCTGCTCTTTGTACAAGTACTTAAGTGTTTGCACAATTAAGACTATTTGCACTGTTGTCACTGTGTGCCACAAAGTGCACTGCAATTAACTTTATTACTTTTCTTTTTTATTTCTTTATTTATTTTAACTTGTGATTTAAATGCTTTATTCATGCACTTCTTGTATATCTTTTATCTTTTGTTCTTAGCATTGCAGTAACCTCTGGCCCAGTTGTACTGTATACTAACCATATGTACTGTAAGATATACTGTACAGTATGCAATCTACAACCTGCCTTTGTGTTACTGTCTCTACTGCTGCTGAATATCCATCCATTCATCCATTCACCACAGTATTTGTGTTTCAGCCATAACATTAACACCACATAAACATTGATTAGCAATCAGTAAGGCACCAGAACACCCAGTGCACCACAGCCCGCGACACACACCGCTCAGCAGGCAATGAGCCCTCTTTAACTGATAAATTCATTATAAACTTTGAAGGTGAGGAAAAATGATAAGACGTACTCTGAAAAAGTCTTAGGCACACTATATTTCAAAGATCATTGAAAATATTTAATGTCATATTTTTCCTAAAAATAAAAATCATTTCTCAAAAATGTCAGTAGAGAAAGTAACATATTACATAATACACCACTTTGCAGATTTTGCCAAAAGAAAAAAACACACACAATAAAGACGTACCTGCCGGGATTATTTGTAAAAAGTGAAACAAGTATGACAGACAAAGTCTCCAAAAGAACTCTGTCAGGTTCTTGAAAAAGCTTCGAAAAACTTTCAGTGTTCTCACGAATTGGTATGGCATATACCTCTGACTATACAGCATACTGCTAGACAAACGTATATTAGGCCAGAAATTGATTTGCCACTTGTAGTTGTAGTTTATTGTTGTTTGCTGCTCTTTTATTTTTTTTTTGTACAGTATCTACTGTCCTGTGACCCTGAACACAGGATAAAGTGGTATAGAAGATGAGTGAGTGAGTAAGTGAGTATATACTGTACCATGTATTTTGACAGTCTTTGCTTTACAGCATTCTTTTACATGTACCATAGACTTTTACCCAGGACTTTTCATTTATTTATATCTGTTTTTTCCGAATGCTATTCAGTAAGTTCCTGATTTGATAAAATCACAAATAATGCACAGTAATTCATCGCTGCAACAAACCGAGATGAACTGCACACACTAAGCGTGAATGTTGTTAGTCATATGCAAAGAGTAATTGCAAAGTGTAATTTTGGGATGAAACAATATGTAAATTAGGCTATCTAAGAGGTGCATGCGCAAATATAAATGAAACTTGCTCATAGGAGCAACAGTATACAAGCTTCAATTTGAGGGCATGTACAGTAAGTCCATCTCTGGTGAACTTTACAAGAAACAGGGCTACATAGTACATGGTGTGTTTAATTTATGGGGCTCAAAGTTAATTGGATGTCTGCTTGCTCAGAGAATGTAATTATTAAAAAGGAAAAACTGCGTTTAATCTAGCTATGATGTCTGCCTCTGGAGACTTGCTGCTATCTCTTATCATGATGATCTTACAAGTGTCAGACAACAACTAGATTTTGGACTGTGGTTATGCAGATTTTAACACAATGTGAATGTGCATTCAGCTTTGCCTCAAAACCTTTACAGCAACAGTTTGATAAAGGCTCATACTGTACTGTATATGGTTGCAATTGCCATGTGTCCATAAACTTTTTTTGATATAGTATGGGTTTAATAAGGTTAGGTTTGGTTTATACTTCATATAAAAGTCATCTTGTAATTGATGCTACAGTACAAGGTTGGGCAAACTTTTGGTGCACATGCTACATGCTTGCCACACATTAACCACTTACCCACTTACTGTACTTACTCACTCATTGTCTATACCACTTTATCATGTATACAGTGTCACAGGGGGCCTGGAGCCTATCCCAGGAGAAATGAGTTAAAATACAAGCCTTCATTACATGCAAAAGTTGGGTTGTATGGGGAGTAGGGTTAAGGGTCTTGTCCCAGGCCTCCTCAGTGGTGTGGTAGAAAAGTTTTAATCAACTGTTGTACTAAAAGTCTACATGATCACAGGTAAGTCAAAGATTTAAAATGTGCGTACGTGTAAGAAGGAACAAGATGTACAAAGAGTAAAGGCCTTGATCTACAGTATACACGTAGATCTCGGACAGGGCGCCAGCAGGGTTACTTGCCTGCTTATCAACACCCAAGGAAACAGCTCTGTTGTTTTCTTAAACATTGTGTGGTTTATGAAATGTCACCATGACCTGCTCCGGTGGAATATTACATCCCTCTTGCAGACGCTTTTGCGATGTGTGTAACAGAGATGTCCAGCGCTGTGTAAATTAACCTCTGCTCTTCCACCATAGTGGTGACCCAGCAGTGAGAGGGTTTGGACCCCCAGTCCTACGATCAGTAACCCAGAGCCTCAACTACTAGTCATCACTGCCTCACATCAAAACTTATGTATGCAATAATAATAATAATAATAATAATAATAATAATAATAATAATCTAATTAAATTTTTATAAAACCAAGCAAAAACAATTCAACATTTTTACTTTTCAGCAATCATCACAAGAATGAAAACTCATCATGAAAACTAATGCATGATTCTCACCAATTACTGACCAACAACATAGAAAACTTGAAACGCTTAGAAATCTAAAACCCTATTGCAATTCACTAAGGAGTCAGTGCTAACAGAGGCAATAATTGACTATTGCTAATTATCTCCATTTTTTCTCAATGGAGAGCAAATCCATGAGCAAATGTAACTAGACTCCCTCTGGCCATTTCATCACTTTGATGATTATGTCTGTTTTAAGTTTCTAAACTAAGTTTCTAGTTTGTTTACCTACTTTGGTACATGGCTTATGCTTACCATAGATATATCCGTTTTCTGAAGCTAAAATGTGTGGTTAGTTTATTTCAAACTCATTTCCTGATTATGTTGGTGATTAATCTGACCTATACATTTGTTATATACTGTATTTGCTATTGTATGATTGTATCTAATCATACAAATAAAATTTTAGTGATGAAATGGGACTACAAATTTCTGAGCTCAAATACACTAATATTAATGATGGTTTAATTAAACTTAACGGAACTACAGTGATACTACTGTATCAAAGTTTTAAAAAATATATAAAAATTGTAGAACTCGTTACCAGCAGGGTTAACACATTTGTATGCTTTGTAAAATACACTCGGAATAGGAAGAAGGCAAAAGAAGAAAAATTATTTTGGACATCTGATCTTGTGGTGACCTTGACCCTTTTCCAAATTGTAAAAAGCTCATCTGCTGTTTACGTGGCCAAATGCATATAAATCTTACACACATTCAACCAATTGTTCATGAATTGTCATGCTTGAAGAAAATCTCAGTGGGATGCAAGGATAGAAAATAAAATATAATGCCCTACCATTTTGTGGTAAAGGCACAGCAAATCCATCTGTTATTTTTAGCTCTCAGAGATCATTGCAGCCTCTCTAGCCCTTTTCCCTCAAGGCTTGCCTCTGGTCAAATATCTCCACCACCACTTCTTTAAATCCGAATACAGATACAAAGCTGATCCAGATCCAGATAGTGTCATTATGCCACACCCCTTGGTCCCAGTAATATTTGAAACTTTCCTGAAGACCCAGGGGGGCCTCAGGGTTTGCCTCTGGTCATATGCTGTTAGGTAGCGATCTTGGTAATCATTTCCTATTCCTAAATTCTAACACCACTGAGAACAAAACTTCTGTTATATGGATAAGATTCAGACATCCTGCATTTTAAAGTCAAAGGATCTGTTGTTGTTAATGAAGCGTTCATAACGAAACTGATGCTCAAGCGCCATTATATAAGAACACTCCATTAATTATAGTAATATTTCAATG
The DNA here is from genome assembly GCF_024256425.1 of Clarias gariepinus. Classification (NCBI taxonomy): domain Eukaryota; kingdom Metazoa; phylum Chordata; class Actinopteri; order Siluriformes; family Clariidae; genus Clarias; species Clarias gariepinus. The sequence continues at coordinate 10,398,328 of NC_071118.1, read as the reverse complement.
TGTCAAATACTGTTTATCATGTCAAGCTGTGCCATATGGAAAAGTACCCAGTTAAACAGTGTTTTTAATCACTTTCCTCTTGATGGAATAACTGCCATAAATATATAACTATCTAACGAAGTGATACATAACAAAGTAAGTAAGAAAAGTTTGTTTTAGTTCTGTACTACTGATGGTCAGAGCAAATCAACATTAATGAAAAAAAAACATTAAAATGATTATATAACAAATATAATTATAAATCAATATCTTTTTTTTAGATCAGTTATTTGAACCATGTGGAAAACAAAATGGCAAAATCATCAGCAGTAATATGGTAACGATTATGCATAATTGCATGATATGCCTTCTCATTGTGAAATGCTTAGACTGCGTTCCATTCTACAGTGTACTTTAAAGTGGTCCCCTCTCCCCGCCTCCTGTGCAGGGAATGCTGGTTAAGAGAACCTCTCTTAGCAAAATTCCACTGTACAGAAGACTTGCGACATCACCAGTACAGACATCACTCCCTCCGTGCATTACCATGGAAACATAAGCACATTGGGTACATGTTGCCGCTACTGTAAAAATTTTACACTACTTAAATAAATGTTCCCCACATGCTTTTCTAGATTTTTTGGGTGCAACAGTTTTCTCCTGCAATCCAAAGACATGCCGGTTAGGCTAATTGGCCATTCCAAATTGGCCATAGTATGTGAGCACGTGCTTGCTTGTGCCCTGTGCTGTATTAGATTGATATCCTGCCTTTTGCCTTTAGTCCCCAAGGAAAGGCTACAGGCCTCCCTTAACCCTGTATTGGATAAGCAATACAGAGTGAGTGAGTGAGTCAAATAAAAATCCCCTTTCAAGCTCCATTTCAGGCAAGATGCATTGACTGATGGGAAATTTTTCATGTCCTCTTCCAGAGAAGTGATGAACCATTGTTCACTAGTTCCCTACACCATTCACATTTCCCTTTGAACTGAGCAGTTTGAAATCATACTTAACATGGCTGAATACCCTGTGCAATCTACTTTGCAGGGATTTAGCTTGCCAATAGGAACCCAGCTTTTATCATGTAGCAGGTGTTTGAAATCAGAAGGGGAGACAGTTGTAGGCAGCCATGAAACGGCACATTCACAGCCTGGAAGAAGAGGCAGAGAGAGAGAGAGAGAGAGAGAGAGTAAGAGACAGACTATATGACCTAAATGTTATTGTAGTATAAGCTCAGTACTTTTGATACTTAAGTAAATTTAAAGATAAGTACTATTGTATTTCTTTTCAAGTAAATGTAAAAAGAGGACTTTTCTTTAACTTGATTAAATTTTACTTGGTGTATCTCTTTTACTTTTTCTCAAGTACAAGATTTATGTACAGTACTGTACTTTGTCCACCTGTGCTTATCATGTATTTTATTGTGTTTATCCTAGAGACCCAAAAAAATTATCACATTTGGCATTAAACTGCTGTATCATATATCTACCGTTTTTCACATATCTTGGTGGCTTTCATAGTAAACCACCTAATTATTTCTTTTAGTGGTGATCATGAGATTTATAAAAATGTAATTTTTTCCTTACAGCCTTCCCTGATTATGTTAAGTCCAACCAGCAGCCTGCTTTCAAAGATAAATGGCTGCAGTAGTTGAGGGGACATTTATGTTGCGTCACTGCTGAGCTCACTGAATGGCGATGATTCTAATATATGCAAATGCATTAGCAAAACTATGCAATTTTTTTTAATGAGTTGTAAAGCCAGTGGCAACTTTTATCAAGGTTATTAACATGAGAAAAAAACTAGTTAAAAGGACACTTAATTAACAAAGGCCACTCAAGGCATTTAAAATGTGCATTTTTTTATGATTTTGAAGTGGATATGAGTGATTTTTTTTATATGCGGACAGCTTTTAGATGTAAACTGTTAAATCTTTCATTTCATCTTTTCTATGGTGTTTAGTCATTTTTTCCAGAACTTAATAAAGTTAATATATTTTTCAAATAGAGAAAAGGTAAAAAAAAAAAAAAAACATCAACCATAGTTTTCTCTGGCATTTAAAAATCCTAAAAGTGCCTTGGAGTTTAAAAATATTTTTTTTAAAAAACCATTTAAATATGATAAACAAAATATAACAACAAAAGACAGCTGAGCAAGATCAAGGTTGTTACTTTAATGTGGATGTGAGCAAGTAGCCATCTGTTAAGGTCACGGTCCAAAAAAGGACAACCTTTTTTTATTTTTTATTTTTTAAAAATATTAACATGAATGGTAATGCACAATACATTTAACTATGCTACTTAATTTTCTTACGTTTCAAATTAAGTTTTGTAGAAGATTTATAGAAGATATATGCCCATTGGAGGTACACAATAAGTAACTGTAAGAAAGTAAAATAAAAACTGTTCCATTCATGCACTGTATATCAAACAGCCATAACATAAAACTTCCTGCCTAAAATAAGGGACTTCTTTGTTTTTTATTCAGTTAATGTAATTCAACATGCTATTTTGGTATGAGAAGTTTTGGCACTGTTCTTCCTCCATACATCTAGATGAATGCCAGAAGCCAAGATTTCCTGGCAGAACATTGCCCAGAGCATCAGACCATCCACTTAGCTTCTCTTCTTCCCATAGTGTATTGAGGTGCCATCATCGTTACTGTATATGATAGCTAGCATATTAACTTCATCAGCTAGCCCATAAAACCAGTAAGCCCTGGTTGCCTATTTAGTGCTTCCTTAGACCACTTGTGTTAGGTACTAACCATTGCACATTAGGCAAATCCCAAAGAGCAGCAGTTCTGGAGATGCCCTGACCCTGTTGTCTTGCCATCACAAGTTCGCCAATATGAACGCTGTTCAGATCCCCACCCTTACCCACTACTGTTTGTAACACATCAAATTTAACAATCCTCACCTTTTAACAGGATCTGAACAACTTTCACATTGACAAAATTGTTATGGCTTGTGGCTTAACAAGCTTATCAAGCAACAAGGTAAGGTTGAAGGACAACACATTTGTAGTTCTGTGGTCAAGCTAATAAAGAAAGCTTGGGTGATATTGCACAATGTATCCTAATTAAGAGTAAGAGTTACTGTCCAAACTGCCATTTTATCATACAAAATCCACTGATGATAGATTGGTTACCCTAGTGAATGGTTTTGACAGAACTTAGAAAATTGCATTTTCCGCTGCTGACAAGGATCGACCACCCACAGATTTTTATTCTGTCCTCTTTTACCCAAATTATATTTTGTCAATAAAATTTCTTTGCATACAGAGATTCTAATAACACTATGGATTTTTTTGAAGACGTCTGGCTGATGCATCAAAAGTAGGTCTGTTTTGGTGAGAAAGCAGCCAGAACTACTATAGTAAAAATATTCTTCCTTTGAGATCTGCTTCATGCCTATAAGGTCTGTTCCTCACTGAACAGATTAATATATCATTGTATTGATCAGATTTTGGAAGTAGAGTGAGATAGCACATGCCTTATAGCTAAAATGTTAAAAGTAACAGGCTGGGCAGAATAGTAACTCAGAATAAATGCAGGGATCAGTGCTAGCAAAGGTCAAGGAAGGGCAATTGCTGTCTCCTAGCAAGTAAACAGTTTTCTGATGACACACACACACACACAGACACTCAGGCATTGCTCCTGTAGGCTATTAGATTCGACTCCTGTTTGGTAGCCCAGTGGACAGATGAAAATGCATAAAGAGCTTTGCATGCTTTAACCAAAAAATATGTGCTTATCTTGAGTTCAGGCATTGCTGCCCCTTCAAAAATCCTCTATAGAATTCATAAAGAACAATTTCTATACGATGCCATGGAATTCCTTGAAAAAAAAAGTTGTTTCTTTGCCCTGCCCTTTAGCTATCCAGCTTTTTTTTTTAAAGATATAAAACATTGACCATGCTGAAAGAGTGATATGTTCAGCACTCACTCAACAAGAAGTGCAGAGCAAGCTGTAGATTGTAAGGCTGAGAAGTAGGCCTAATGTAGCCATGGTATATACTGCATTTTAAAAAATTTGAATATCATGAAAAGGTTCCAAATTTTATTTTAATAGTGAAGCTCTGATATATTTAAGATGTATAAACTGTGAAGTGAAAAATTTTAAGCCTTGCCATTTTGGTTATTAGAGCTTATGGCTTGTTTAAAAAAAGTAACTCAAAATATTAGAATATTTAACTTATAGGTCTTTGCTGGAAAGACTAACTGCTTAATAAAAGCACCTAGCCTTTCCATGCTTAATAAAAAGATGGTTTGCGTCAGTAAATGTGGTTCTGTTCAAATAATAGTGTAGAGCTGCAACTGTAATAAACCCATTGGCTGAGTTCTTTATTGGCCCTTTAAATGTAAGGCTTCTTACATTTCTTAATCCTATACAGTAATTCCTTCTTTCTAAAAGTTTCACTTAATGTAAACTGCAATGTAATTCTCTGAAATAAATAAAACGTGAAAGTGCATGCCAACACGGTATGCCCTGAAATTACTTACTCAAATGCATGTATACACATCTGACTCGCAAATATCATGCAAGTGAAAAAGAAATGAACTGTTTAGGGAAAGAAAAAATTAATGAAAAACATGTGAGAAGTAAATCAAGTATGAGAAGTCCATGTGTAAAACACGTGTGAAATGTAACACGTGACGTGCCTAAAAACCACATGTTAACATATTCATCACAGATATTTGTCTGACTTTTCTGTAAATTCTAAGCTGAAACCAGTCATTAATATTTACCAGAATATTTCATCCAGACCTTTGAAATACAAACTCTGCAATGGCTTGGCCTAAGAAAGCAAGTCTTCCCACAAACAAACACTGGGAGGAAATTATTAAAAACTCAAGATAAGATGACTTCAATTTCTTGTTTATTCCTAAAATGTTTGTTTAAATACCACTATCAGAAGCATATGCAGCTGAAGAAATAAAGTCTAACCTACCTAAATAAAGTCTTTTTTTTCTGGCTTCGGCAAGACCAAGTTCATGTTTATTTATTGTGGTGGCCACACATCCTCTCCAGCGTTCAAGCACATTGAATGTGTTTATAATCTAGCCCTGATAAATCTTCTGTAAACTCCTGGGAGTCTGTGTGATTAATGCATAAATCAGGCACCTCGTTAAATCAAAGCAAAAAATGCAGACTTTCAAGGTGTAACAAAAAAAGTAAAAGAAAAGACAAAGATATAATTAGTTACTGTAGTATTATACTGTATGCATAGAAGTGGTTTCAATATTCACAATGCATTAAGACTGATTTGTGTATAATTGTGGGCAACTTTAAGAATAGTCTAGCAGGAGAAACATAATTAAGGCCTTTTTATCCAGGGTTAAGCAAGATGTTGTGTTTTTCTACAGCAGTCCAGTTGAATTCTGCAAATTTGAACTATTTTCTATAATTGCAGGTTTGACAGTTATTCTAGCTGTAATTATAGGCTAATATTATTGTCTTTTGGCAGCACGGTGGCTTAGTGGTTAGCGCTGTTGCCTTGCACCTCCAGGGTTCGAGTTCAATTCCTGCCTTGTGGCCTGTGTGTATGGTGTTTGCATGTTCTCCCCGTGCCTGGTGGCTTTCCTCCGGGTCCTCCTCCCACAATCCAAAGACATGCAGATTAGGCTAACTGGCATTTCCAAATTGCCCATATTGTGTGAATGAGCGTGTGAATTTTGACTGAAGGTCCTTCCACGGTTGTATAAATGGGAATAAATACAATGGTTACCCTAGTTGGACTACAGAGGTTCCTGGATGGATGGATGGATTTTTTTTTATTTATATGTTATAAATTTTAATGTAACAGCTCATTCGCAGGGTCTTGTACGACAGATGTTATACGTAAGATAGTCTTGGGTTAATAATAAACACATGCATAATAATAAACACGGAATATATCTTTCATCATCATAGACAGCAATTTTCCTCAGACACAAAGGACTTGTGTGTAAAGTATGATTTACAAGAACGGCTGGAAAACAGTCATGAAATGTGAATGTGTTACCAAAGAAATGTATCAGAATACAACAATGTACAATACAAGCAGCACTTTAACCTCGTGTTTAATACAGCAGATTGGTAATACCTGACCTTGGACCTACGTCAATATTGGCTCATCTTTCTTTGTTGGTTAAATAAATCTCATTAGAAATGTCAGTCACAGTAAAGGCAGGCCTAAAAGCCAAAACTAAAGTGGAGAGGCAGCAAAGTCTATTAAGGATTCTTAAGACGGATTTAAAATTCATGCTTTTTTTGGGAATAAGCAGACAAAACTCACTCTTTGAGTGCTGTCTTTAGTATTTGTTTATTTTTAAACCCAGAGGGTGGAAATTACTATTCATGACATGCAGCACATAAAATATATGGATATACGAGGGCATTCAAGTCAATCTGGGACTTTTGATTGTGCAGAATAACAGAACACAGTTACACAGTTAAACACAGTCACACCAGTGGAATGTAGCTAGAAAGTTTTTATGGTACGCCAAAGCGGCAAAGCCGTTTTAAGCGTGATGCTTCACACTTAAAACAATGCCCCCCCTATGAACTCCTTTGGTAGCCCAAACACGTAAAATCGTACAGGTATGGGATTGTATATCGTATATATTGTATATCGTACAGGATTGTATGAGAGATGTGACAATAACTCCTGTGAATGATTGTCTGTACAGTTCTTAAAGACAGAGGCATCTCTTCCACAAATTGGTGTCAAGTCATCAGTCTGTTTTTAAGGATCAGGTGTTCCACACTCTGAATTTCTATGGGAACAACTGCATCATCATTCACAGATGTATGGGCTTCTTTAAAAACGTTTGCATAATATGTATGCATTAAATGTTTTACTGCAGCCAAGTCTTTTGAAAATGTCAAACGGTTTTATGCATTCACTCACAAGAAATTTCTTTTTTTAAGAATTATTTTATTCTACATAATCTATTGAAATATCTTTGCTTAAAAACAAAAACAAAAAATCAGTCAAGTGCTTATGAGTTGAACAAAACAAAAATATTCACCTCTATAACTGGCAAATGTGAGTTCAAGTCCTGTCAGGGTAACAGCCATTCATGGTGAGGAGGCAAGGAAGCAAAATTGCCTGTATACTCTGCTTGGGAAGGATATTGTACCATCTCCACTGTCAGTCAGTACAAGACTAGCCAATGGTTAGTGCACGCACCTCTCAGTTTGCTATCCTACCCTGCAATGCAGCATGTGGACTTTAACCATATATGTACAGTAGACATGATAAAGACCTATTATTATTAAGCATTAACACACGGTTAGTCATACAGGTACTATATGAACATTCCAGCTAAGAAATTATAACACTAAAGGAGCTGCCTAGTGTAGGTGACATAACTATTTTCTAAAAGACAGCCATTTCCCATAAAGCTGTGATAAGGTAAATCTACATAAGCAGCAGGTTGCTTGTCAATACAAAGTCTTAGTATGAGTGCAAGCTAACTTTCAAGCTAATTATCATAATTTGCAGGACCGGGCTTCAAAGTGTGATCCGTAGGAAAACTGATCAGTTTTTTACCTCCATATGTGTGCAATTTGACAAACACAAAGGCAGTGTGAAGAAAGGAAATATTTGTTCCCTCAAAGCTCGTATTTTATCCACTGGCTGTATGAAAGGAACCTGGCTCGATGGGTTCTGACTGTTAGAAGCTAATTGCACCACATGTGACAAGTAGTAGTTATAGAGCTTTTTAAAGGTACAAGTTCTAGCAGTTCAACTAATTCAAGCACGAGTGCCAAAGTTTGAACCCCTATTGTTTCTAGATGAACAAAATGAAAATGTATCACTATAAAGAGTGTAACTGAATGTAAATGCATCTTGAAATAAGATACCTGTACAAAGCACAAATCAAAATCAACAGCTTTTCAATCAATCATCACATTTTCCATGACCATATAATGCTCTGGCCCCGAGTAGAAGATGGTAGTCTATATGAAAGCTAAAGAATGAGCCACGCCAAATGCTAGGTTTAGAACAGATACTCTGTGTCAGGAGAAATGGGGGCAAGAATTACATCTTGGCGGCATAGTGGCGAGAATGACTAGCATTGCTGTCTCACCGTTCCACGGTCTCTGATTAGATCCTGAGCTCAGGTTACTGTCTGAGTGGAGTTTCTCTTGTTCTCCTTGTGTTTGTGTGAATTTACTCCAGGGAAAGATGGATGACTTTGAGCTTTCAGGTTTCTCCGTAACATGATGAGGTGTGCTTTTTGTGTGTAATATTACCTTCACAAGGCAGCACAAAAGAGAACCTGGTCACGAACCAAATGTTTATAGCTGCTATAATATAAGTGATGACATAAATCTAAAAAACTTGGTTTTAGTGATCTTATGCAACGTATAGGCTGGGGTGAAAGTTTTTTTCAGGGGTGATCGTTAATCGTATTATGTAGCCAAAAGCTGAAGAAAATATATAATGGACATTGGAGGGACGTCCAAGTTTATCTTTATTTCTTCATTTAGTTCTTTTTAGCTAACTCACTGTTATGGGGTTAAATCCAAATTAGTATAAAATAGAAAGCTAGTGCACTATGTAATGGAGGGTGTACAATCCCTTATTCCACACATCAAGTGGTGCCCTTGTTCAGGGGTTTGGGAAGGATTTAGGATTAATCCTTTGTTGGAAACTTTATAGCTCGTGTCAGCCATGTTTAAAGCGGTGAGATGAGTCATGATTCTGTCAATGTGTGCATTAATGAAAGATCAAAACACAATGTAATAGTTTAGAGGCAATGTGAAATAACATATAGTAGAAGCAGATACTAATAAGACAATGTGTTGTTTAAGATGACGTAGCTCTGGGAATGACTCCATAAGAGCTCTGGGTGTGTGGTGTGATGTCTGATACCAGGACGTTTCTTTGAGTGCTGTGGGTTGCGTGGTGCGGCCATGAATCAGTCTTGCTTGTCTGGTGCATCCCATTGGTTGTTGATCAGATTAGGTTCTGGGGAGTTTGGAGACCGAGATTGGCGGCTTTTTCCTCTTTGCCTGCTGGGCCCTGTGCATGGTGGGCTGTGGTGCGCTGGGTGTATTGGTGCCTTTCTATCATAGCGAGCTATTCAGAGATTTATTTTGTGCTACATTGGCTTTTCTGTGGAATTGGATCGGATAGGCTGACCTTTGATCCCGGAAGGAATGGGTGAGCCATCCGTGCCCATTATTGTCTGCCCAGTTTACTGGCAATTTTCAGTCTAGTCCCTGTACATGACCCGTTTCAGGGCCTAGACTGAAAATTGCCAGTAAACTAGTCAGACATAATGGGCACCGACTTGGGTTTGGGTTTTTGTTTGTTAAGCCACACAGTGACCAGTGAATCATTTAAGCATAAAAAAAAAAACTTACCCTAAGTCATTAACCAGTGAGAAACAGGTGCCGATGATGAACAATGATCAGGCCAGTGATTAATATACTGATGATGCTAAATGCTGAGTGGTTGGAACAGATGAAAGCGGAAATGAGGTTGCTGCTGGAGTTGTTACATAAACAATACATTTGTATCTTTTGGCACTTCGCAACCTGTCACAGTAACACATTTGTTCCCATTATCTCCATATAATCTACATAAATACATTTAAATTTAAAATTTAATATGAAGAATTTATTTATGTCTATTTATATACGTAGCACCCGGGATTTAATAGCTTGAACAATAGAACAGACCACAATGCCTTATATATAATACTTTTTTGAGAATAGTTTATGCATGCACAGGGCAGAATTTACCAGTGTCTCAGAGAGTATCTCAGTTGTTTGAAAGAGTGCTATGTTTTGATCTCTAGGGCTCATTTCGAACAGAATGAGGGAAGATAAATTGCGCAGATGATCCTCATTTGTTATTATCTTTCTAATCCCCATGCTCCAGCCTCACCTCTGAATCACAAATTAATGTACAATTTAAGATGCTGATGCCATGCTCAGCAGAGAAAACTGAAAAAAAGGAGACAGTATTTATGCAGCATTTTATCATTCCTGAAATCTTCACTGTATTGCTGTATTAACATAAGGAACCTTCTAGTGGAACCATAACTGTGGGATAAATAGCCCATTTGTTATGCTGTTGTATTGGCTGGATGACTCATTCATTATTAATTATTCTGTTTTTCTCCAATGTACCATATATAACTGATTAATTACTAAAATAGAACTCAGACTGGGACAACTTTGACTAAGGGCATTGCTTTACTGATTGTTTGCTGAAATGAACAGAAAGGACATTCCATCTTCTGTGTTTTTTAATGCAGGTGTGTTGGGAGTTGCTGTGTGTGACTTGCACAAACTCTAAGACTCTGCATCAAATTAAATTTCTATATAATCCATGTAAATACAGTATTTTCCTTTTAAAAAAGATTTTTTTTCCTTATTATAATACTCACCAGGAACACATCTAAACCATTTCATTCATGTATGATCCAATCAACCAATCATTTGGCTGCAGTGCATTGCATAAAAAAAAATAAATAAATAAATACAGATCAAGAGCTTCAGGATCAAGAAACAATTGTATGCAGTTACTTTTGTATGTGGTTAAATGTTTCAGAGGTTGCAGATTGTATGTGATTTTCACAATGGACAAGTCTCTTTGTAAAGAATGGTGAAAAAAAGTGGTGCTGTTTACCCTGCCATAAAATTTGGGTTTGGGTTGACAGATTACTGTCAAAATTGCTATTCATTTGTGCATTTCAGTTTTACTCATACTTTACCTATGCAGCACATTTAAAAGTTTTGTTTGCATATTTCATAGAGGAAATAATGATACTGTAGAACACTCAAGCTGTTCTTTGAGACGTGAAAATAAAAAGTTGTTTAAAGTGATACCACACACAGTGTTCAGAGACAACTTTTTGACAATTAAATTAAAACGTTGGGTTGAAGAGACACAACTGGTAAACAATGAAGCTGCCATCAATGCTGGACTGTCTGCGTTAAAATGTATTGTAAGAGAAATTGAGTGCTTGCTCACTGGTTGTACTACTGCGATGTGAAATAAGATTGAACATCTCACTGCTGATTTTGTTAATCTGGAGAATACCTGTGAAAACTTAAAAGTATCAGAAGCAGATCATGTCAAAATAGCATTAACATAACCGGAATTCCTGAGGGCCCTTATGTTTGCAACACTGGTACCATTTCTATGTTGCTTAAGGAAGCTCTGATGGTGGAATAGTAGTCAATTCTGGACAAGACTCATCCCACAGCCTAATGCAAGGTGAACTGTTTTACCACTACAGTGACTGGTGTTGATGTTTTATGACATGCCAGAGAATTAAAGCAGATTTACTTTAAGTCTTTATGTTGCTGCTCTTATTTATACCAGTTTCTCATTCACCATAGTTAAAGCATTTGCCTTAAGATAAGACCAGTGCATATTGTTCACCATGCATATTTGTTAGGTACTGTAACTAGTGTATTGACTTGAACATGGATTCTACTTTTTTTGTGATTCTGTTATTCATCAAAAACGTAAACTATTTAAATATCCACTTATTTACTTTTAATTTGGAATTTGTGCCTTTCTCTTCTTGTTCATCTTCAACAAACCTTTCTGTTAGAATGCTTTAATGAGCTCAGTGAATTCCAGTGTGGTATCGTGATAAAATCCCACCTGTGCAATAAGTGAAATTTCCTTGCTACTAAATATTCCACGGTTAGTGGAATTATAACAAAGTGGAAGCGTTTGGGAATGACAGCAACTCAGCCATGAAGTGGTAGTCCACGTAAAATCACAAAGCGAGGCCAGCAGATGCTGAGTTGCATAGTGCAAAGAGGTTGCCAACATTCTGCAGAGTCAATAGCTACAGACCGCCATACTTTATGTGGCCTTCAGATGACCTCAAGAAAAGTGCATAGAAAGCTTTATGTAATGGGTTATTTTCAGGATTTGGGCTCTGTCCCTTAGTTCAAGTGTAAGGAACTTTTAATGCTTTAGCATACCATGACATTTTGTACAATTTCATGCTCCCAACTTTGTGGGAACAGTTTGGAGATGGCTCTTTCCTGTTCCAACATGATTGCTCACAAGTGCACAAAGCAAGGTCTATAAAGACATGGATAGGCGAGTTTGGAGCGGAAGAACTTGACAGGGCTGCAAGAGACCTGACCTCAACCCGATAGAACACATTTGGGTGAATTAGAGATGAGACTGCGAACCAGGCCTTCAAGTCCAACATCAGTGTCTGACATCACAAATGTGCTTCTGGAAGATGGTAAAAAAAAATTGCATAAATACACTCTTTGGAAGTTTAAGTTCAAGTTTAAGTAGGCTTTATTGTCATTACAACCATATACAGTTAGTACACAGTGAAACGAAACAACATTCCTCCAGGACCAAGGTGCTACATGCAACATAAATTTACAACATAAATTAACATAGACACTACACTAGCTAACCAAGAGGCCTAGTTAGCTGGCTAGCAGAGACAGAACAGAGAGGCCTAACATAAATTACAACATAAATTAACAAAAACTAACTAGCTAAGTATAACAAGAGCAACAACAAAGTGACAGTGCTCAACCACGACATAACAGAACATAAAATATGGTAATGAGGTAGTGGGTAAACATAAACATTCCTTAAAACAGCAGCAAGAATTTGAGGAATTAGTGCAAAAAGTAGTCCAGTAATGATCATTGTGCAAAAGAGATAAACAGTGAAGCATTTACAGGTTGGTGTATACGATAATTTGGTGGTGTAGGTCAGTGTGTCTGCACTTGTGTTGATTAGTCAGTCCAGTCCCAATATTTTGATAATGCTGATAATTGTGGGCCAACATCATATTAAACCCTATGGATTAACATTAATTTCTATATTATCCCTATAGAATTTAATGATGTATGTATATATATATATACTCAGAAACTTCCTCTGACTTTCAACTGTTTTTACTTAATGTGTAAATATTTGTATGAACACTAAAAGAGTCAACACCATAGGACATAAACTAAAAATGTTTCCCAATGTGTCCCTGAATGAAGGGAGGCTCAAAATCAAAAGTACCAGTCAGTATCTGGTGTGGCCACCAGCTGCTTACTGCAGTGCATCTCCTCCTCATGGACTACCTATTGCGGACAGTCTGAGCACTGATGGAGGGATTGTGTGTTCCTGGTGTGACTCGGGCAGTTGTTGTGGCCATCCTGTACCTGTCACGCAAGTGTGATATTCGGATGTACCGATCCTGTGCAGGTGTTGTTACACATGGTCTTCCACTGCGAGGATGAACAGCTGTCCTTCCTGTCTCCCTGTAGCGCTGTCTTAGGCGTCTCACAGTGCGGACATGGCAATTTATTGCCCTAGCCACATCAACAGTCCTTATGCCTCCCTGCAGCATGCCTAATGCACGTTCACGCAGATGAGCAGGGACCCTGGGCATCTTTCTTTGGGTGTTTTTCACAGTCGGTAGACAAGTCTCTTTAGTGTCCTGCGTTTTTAGAACTGTAACCTTAAATGCCTACTTTCTGTAAACTGTTAAGGTCTTAACGACCATTTCACAGGTGCATGTTAATTAATTGATTATGCTTAATTGAACATGCATGGAAAACATTGTTTAAACCCTTTACAATGAAGATCTGTAAAGTTATTTGGATTTTAACAACATTATTGTTGAAATACACAGTCCTGAAAAAGGGATGTTTCTTTTTTTTGCTGAGTATATTTAATTCAATTCAATTCAATTTTATTTATATAGTGCTTTTAACAATGGTCATTGTCTCAAAGCAGCTTCACAAAAATAAAAGAAATTCATTAAAAAATAATAAAAAAAGAAAGAAAAAAAAAAGAAATAATAATAATAATAAATTGTGCATGTGTGAGAAAAAATGTGTCTAGATAATAATGAGATAAATGAATGAAATGTCTGTGATGAGCAAGCCAAGAGTGACGGCGACAGTGGCAAGGAAAAACTCCCTGAGATGGCAATAGGAAAAAACCTTGAGAGGAACCAGATTCAATAGGGATCCCTTCCTCATTTGGGTGATAACAGATAGAGATGATATAACATCATGTGTGTTATGCAGCTGAAAGTACAATATAACAGAAATTCTTTAAATTAACATGAAGTCCAGTTCAGCATAGGGAGTCAGTAGGTGCAGAGGGCAGATGGGGTCTGGATCACTGGGAGCACAGGAGCAGGATGTGTAGCTCCAATCATAATAAGGCAGAATTCAGCTGGAGCTGGTCCTTCTCTGGATGCCTCAGGATCCTCGCAGGGTTGGCCTTTGTCTACTGAAGCAGGCACAATCTCCAGATGCCTCGGGATGGGTAGAAAAGTACAGAACAGATGGAGAGAATTAGTGTAGTTGCCATTCAGGATAGATGTACTGAAGTATGAAGTTATGGGATGAGTTACGTGTATGCCAGATTAAAGAGATGCATCTTGAGTCTACTTTTAAACTGGGAAACTGTGTCTGAGCCTCGAACACTGTCTGGAAGGCTATTCCAAAGCTTTGGAGCCAAATATGAAAAAGCCCTACCCCCTTTTGTAGATTTTGAAATTCTGGGAATTACAAGAAAACCAGAGTTTTGTGATCTTAAGGAGCGTGGTGGATTATAGCGTATCAGAAGACTGGTTAGGTATGTGGGAGCTAAACCATTTAAGGCCTTGTATGTAAGTAATACTATTTTGTAATTAATTCTAAACTGAACAGGTAGCCAGTGCAGGGATGATAATATTGGGGTTATATGATCATATTTTCTGGATCCATGTCTTCTAATGATGTTACCCAAGGGAAGCATGTATATTGACAACAGCAGAGGTCCTAAAACTGACCCTTGTGGGACCCCATATTTCACTGGCATTAAACCAGACAGTTCTCCATTTAGATCCACAAAATTGTATCGATCAGGCAGGTATGATCTTAACCATTTTAATGCCTGTCCCTAAATACCTATGTGATTTTGTAAGCGATCTATGAGAATATAATGATCTATAGTGTCAAATGCAGCACTAAGATCAAGCAAGACTAGTATTGAGATGCAGCCTTGGTCCGAAGTTTAAAACAAGTCGTTTGTAATCTTAACTAGTGCAGTTTCTGTACTATGATGCGGCCTAAAACTTGACTGAAATTCTTCAAGGATGATGTTTTCCTGCAAGAATGTGCATATTTGAGCTGTACTACTTTTTCTAATATTTTTGATATAAAGGGGTTATAATTCGGTCTATAATTTGTTATTTTATTTGCGTCCAAATTAGATTTTTTAAGAAGCGGCTTAATAACTGTCAACTTAAAAGGTTTAGGGACTTGACCTAGATATAATGAGGAATTAATAATGTTTAAAAGTGGCTCTCCAATCGTATGCATCACTTCTTTCAAAAATCTGGTTGGGATTGAGTTTAACAGGCACGTTGTCCATAAAGTCTTCACTACTAAAATGTTGTGGAGTACTCTCTGCAGGCATCTTAGGTTTTGTTAGGCGAGCCACTGTACTAAATAAGAACTTGGGATTGTTTTGGTTTTTTGCTATCAGTTGGCTAAGATGCTCGGTCCTAGCAGTTTTTAGAGCCTGTCTATACTGTAGCTGCACATACTGTCTTTAAACGCAATTCGAAAACTTCTAATTTAGTTTTTCTCCATTTTCGCTCGAGATGTATATGTGTGTGTGCGCGTGTGTGTACAGTATATACGTATACACCCACACACATTCGTTAGTTTTGTATTTTCTGGCTCAAATGTCAAACCATTGATCTCAGCCCATCTCATTGGTCATCCCTTATCTCAACAATGGCTTTTTGCTGAGATTAAACCTTAACATTCTAAGAGCACAATTTGTCTTTTTGAACAGAAAAATACCAATTTAAATGTGATTTACTTACATTAGCATCAAGAACCTTAGTAAGTCTCAGGTGGAGGGGATATTTTGAATTTTATAGTCTCAAAGTTGCAAGTCAAGAGTCTTTTTGCTTTTTTGCTGCCTTTTGCGCAAATACACCTGTACTTAGAAAACGTGAAGATTAAATTTAGCAGCTCTTCAATATGAGACGCTTATAATCTATGCAAATCATTTAAGTCACCACAGTGGCCTTGGGGTCATGGCCCCTAAAATAATTAAAAACCTTCTAGATGGGATCTGGCCAAATGAGAATGAAGTCTATGGCTCTGTGATAAAATGTCAGACTATCAACTCCTTCTTCTATTATTTACTGACTCATTAACTGAGATCTTGGCATTTGTAAAGTTTTATGGAAAAGCAGCAAATCGCAGTATGGCAGTTTGCTGTATCCTATAATGTGTAGACTTGTGAGAATAATAAGCAAAATCTTCTATGCATTTCACTAAACTGCTTAGCGGCTGTGCAACAATGACCAGTGTTAAGAGCACTATATAAATCAAATTTTATTGAATTAAACATATAAAAGATGGCAGCATATTGGCACAGTGGTTAGCGCTGTAGACTCACACATCCAGAGATACAAACCCACCTGTGCATGCATGTTCTCCATAAGCTTGGTGGGTTTCTTCCAGGTACTCCAGTTTCCTCCCACAGTCCAAATATTTGCTGGCATTTCTTAATTGCCCACAATGATTGTATGAATGTGAGTGAGTATATTTGTGCTCTGTGATGGATTGTACCCTGCCTAGTGCATTGGAATACCTGGGAAAGGCTCCACAACCCTGCATAGGATAAGCAGTGTATGAGTGAGTAAATGAGTTATAAAAGGTGCTTTCTCAAATGCACACTATCAGAAGCTGTCAATATTGGAGCAAAGTTCAGTGTACATCAGCATACAAATTTCCACCCTGAAGGAGAGTTCTTACGGCGAAAATCCTTTTTGCGGAATAATTCATGTAAATACAGATAATTCATTCCAGTCACCCAAAAATATTACCAATATTACTAATTTCCAACACTGTAATCATATTTTTGCATATAAAAACAATCAAAACATTTAGGAAAGAAACGTAAATGAAGTAAGATATGAAATAAATAGACATAAAACCTCACTCAACTTTTATTTATGATTCCTCTTGGCAGAAGCTCTATACAAAAACAAAACAACAAAATCTGAAAGTGGGGAAAAAAAAAACATTCTTGGGACCCATGGTGCCATGTCTTCACTAAATCTTGCACAAAATGCCAAAGAACCCACAAAAATGGATGTACTTGTTTCACTTGGCTTTCCGCTGAATTAAACAAGATGAATGTATGCACAACTTAACACGTTTGTTTGCTCATTTACCAAACATTTCTTGCAAAATTTCAGTTCTTAAAGTGAAAATTTATGAACTAGGGCATTTGTATGCTGTGGTAACACTGTACTTTTTAAAAATATAAAAGAATAGGCCACATGCAAGAAGTGATGTATACGAACAATTTTTTTCAACAGTAAAAAACTGTATCAATGCTTTTTTCTTATTTAGTTCATAACCTAATAAAAAATTAAACAATGTTTTTATATGTTTGCTCTTTTCTTAGGTTAAAAAAAAACAAAAAAAAAAACATCCAATTTTCATAGTCCGCAAATTGTTTATGCAATGCATTTAAAAAAAAATAATGATTGCATCATTTGTGGGCTAAAGAGATCTTTTTGGTCAACTTGTACCAATTAGGACTATAAAAACCCTTTTATGCTTGTGTGCATTCTGCTTCGAAATGGCTTACAGATTGTTGTTAGATGCTATGGTCATCCATTACGCAGAGAGCGTGTTTTTAGAGATCACACAGATTTGATGAGATGGATGAATTTTGGATTGACAAGAGGACTCTAAAACATATAATTATGAAAACCACTGTTCAGTTTATAGGTGAAGAGGATTATGCCCTTAACTACGTCTGCCATCAAACCACTTTTGTGGTGTTATTGTTAAATTTCTTTCACTGTGCCTCTCAGTTGACATGGCATGGCACTCTGACAACCCTCAGAAAGATCACATGTTTACTTTGTTTAAGTTAATTATACAGTAGTTTGATTTTACTATTGTTGTACTTCTTCTTACTAGCTTTTTCGGTGCATCTCTCAAATTCTAGCATCTGATTTGCACATGGCACAACATGCACCTATTCAGTGTTTAGGGGCATTACTTATGCTAACTACATGCTAAACTTATGTTAATCCTATGTTCTTCCAATATGAGATCATGTAAGAATTATCATTCAGCTCACCCGGGTAAGAGCAGGAGGGGATGTTTAAGAATGTTTGGTGCATCTGGCAGTGCTTTCTCCTTTTTTTTTTATCCTGACAGTAATTTCAGAGAGAATTAAAGAGAAATTTATGAAAATGTTGCTGTATGAGGCCCAATATCTATTAGTATTGGTGTATTGTTTCCATAACATACATACAGTAGATGATTTTGCAGTGACAGAGATAAGGAAAAAGTAAAAAAGACTGAGCTTTACAAGCTTTACCTTTTTCATAAATGAAACCGGTTCCCTGAAGAGGTTCTTGTTTTGTTTTTTTTGCCCATGATCCTGGGCTGAAACTGAAAACTGAAAGCGCATCTTAAATGATTAAATGTACAACTGATACAGAGGTTGCAGCTACCCAAAAATTATACATATAATTGGACAACTATTTAGGTTGCATCCGCTTACGTCTGGACGAGTGCTTGTGCATGAGTGTGTAACAGGTGCTGCCATTATAAGCATGTTGTATGTCTGCTAATAGGCGCCACACAGTAGCACACACTTTCCTGTCCGTGTGCAGCAGGTGCATTTTCCCAGGTGTCCCATAGACATCTCGCAGCCTAATGGCGAACATGACCGGCATCCAAACCCAGAGACAGATGTAGCTACTCTTCATCCCCCAAACCATTTGGATGCTTTTAGCTGCAGAGCACGCTCACTTTCTTCGATTATGACATTAAGTGGTTTTGTACAGCTGGGGTTTTGGAGTCATTTGAATCAAGCATAGCTTTATAAAATATGCGGATACCTCAACACTTATAATGCTCTGACTGAGAAAGAAATGTTTAGCGATATTTTTTTATCCAGAACTACTACCTAATTATCATCTCATTCGCAGGCCATTTAAAGATGAAAACACTCCCCAGGGAATTAAAGTTATGTTGACATGTGTTTAGCATAATCAAGGATATGTACCATAGTTGCAACGCATTAGCATTCTTCTGTGTTGGTACTTACTAGCATTCTAGATTTGCTACATTGCATGGCTTAGCCTTAGGCAAAGCTTTCAAATATTAGGTTTATGGCCTAATCATGCTTTTAGCTCACTTAAAGTGGGCTGCGCCATGTGCTTTTGAGCTAACAAGAGCTAAACGCAGTTTACAAAGGCAAAAAGTAGTCAGTATATACTGTTCATCATAAAAAAAACATGAATGATAATGAATGAATTTTATTACCGCGTGCTATTTAATTTTTAAGCAAAAAGTTCATTTGTGCATTCCTATGTATAAGCTTTTATTTTTTTAAGGTCACTGGCAGTCGTGTAAGCATTTCACTGCATATCGTACTGTGTATGACTGTGTATGTGACAAATAAAATTTGAATTTGATTTGTCAAAAGGTTACCCCACAGGCCCCAAAAGTTGGCACAGTAGCTTAGTGTTTAGTCTCCTTGCACCTCCATGGTCCAGGTTTGATTCCTGCCTTGGGTCTGTGTGCACGGAGTTTGTGTGTTCTGCCTGTGCTTGGTGGGTTTCCTTCGGGTACTCCTCCCACAGTCCAAAGACATGTAGATTAGGCTAACTGGCATTCCCAAATTGCCCGTAGTGTATAAATGAGTGTGTGTATGTGTGTGCCCTGTGATAGATTGGCACCCAGTCTTGCCTCGTGCCCTAAGTTTAATAGAATAGACTCCAGGCCCTTCTGCAACCCTGTATACAGAATAAAGTGGTATGTCAATCTGTTTAGTTTCATTCATATATTTATTTATATACTTTTTATATGCTATATTTTGATTGATACTGCATATATATATATATATATATATATATATATATATATATATATATATATATATATATATATACACTGTATGTGCTTATATGGATGTCTTGTGTTCACGAGGATGCCGTATGTCAGGTAGAACAAAAAAGTTATCATCACTTTTATGAATTAAAAATTTTACCCCTCCTGTAATATGGGAATGTCATCACAAAAATAAGGAACTCTCAAAATGAGCATATCATTTTTGGGGGTCATAAAATTTTTTTTAAAATTGTGATCATGTGTATTTGTGCTATTTATTTGCATATGTGAACAATTTTTATTATTTGTTGCTCAGTCATGTTTGTATAGTTGGTTGAAATGAAATAAAATGCATTTCATTATATTGCCTAAAAAAAGTATGTCACCCAATATTGCACAATCCTTAGCCCTACATATATTTATTAAGAAAAAAGCAAAAAAAAAGAGCTACTAAATAGTTTGCATAGTTTAATAGAACTTTATTCATTTTTGTAAGAGCATCAAGTGATCTAGTGTATAGAACAGCACAACTTAATATAATTCACTTGTCCTTATTTGTGATTAACTAAAAAGTTTGTGTGAAGTAGTTTAAAAAAAAGGTATGTGTTTGATTTTTCTGAAAAATTGCAAAAATATTACACACTGGAATCACCATTGTTTTAAATTAAAAACTAGTAAGAAATTAATTTTATTTTACACCATGACTTAGAACAAGCACAGCATGAATGACATAAGTTTTTATTAAATTACCTTTTATATTGATGATTATGGACAATTTTTAAGTATTCATTCTATAAGTATTAAAACTTGTAGCCTGTATAACATTACAGAGAGAGAAAGTATTGACAGACCCGAAAACAATCAACACACCAGACTGATAACGATCAAGCAGTGCTCAATATTGGACAGAAATTGGGATAGAGCAAACAATGTGGCTCGTGATGGTTCGTGTCTAAATCTGTTTTGCGTGATTGCTTTTGTGAAATCAATACCCTGTGATGTAACCTTTATGAACAGAGTAATACGAAGTTGATGCAAACATGGCTATCCTGAAGAATTAAAGAACATCACCGCAACCTTTTCTGTCTCATGCTTTTCCTCTATTGATGTCAAAATTAGCCCATGCTGAAGTAATGTATAACATTCAAACTTTACACTGGCTAACTGCGAAAGATGTATTTAGATAGTGTTTAAACAGAATACTATACCCAATTCCCTACCCAACCCCTGATCAACTTGGGGTGTGGAACAAGAATTTGTACAACCTATATAGTGCACTAGCTTTTTATACTATTTGAGAATTAACCCTGGAACAGTTAGTTAGCTTTTAATTAGAAAGTTTGAAATGACATTATTAGTTATTGTTACCTGCACATAATTTTATAAAATGTAAATATTCCACAGCATCTTGCCTCCGACACTGCCCCCACAGGTTAACTCATTCAGTGCCTCTGTCATTTGTAACAGAGGCACTGAATGAGTTAACATTAATTCTAAGAACTGCAACCAAATAGAGAAGTACTGTAATCACTTATACCGTTGTACACCGCTTGATGTAATCATATTATAAAAACACATAAAATTACCATCCTTATTACCTTCTTTATCTGTTTTCACATGCTTTTATCTTGTCCGAATAAGTCCACCACAACATACTGCATATGTAAATGTTTAGCAGAGCAGCAGCTAGCAATTGCTAGGGCGTTATTTCTTCTGTGTGAAAAAACATCAGGTAATTCAGTAGGTAATCAGGTAATCTTTCTGCTTTTTTGGGGTCCACAATACACCTTGACCAAAATTAATAATACATAGTTTAACAGTACTTCAGCTGTACTTTAGTACTTCTGTTATGATTGACATTATGGTGATGACATGACTGCAAAAGATCAATAGGCTACAAGAAATAAAATAGGGGAAACGCTAGAAAAGGTCATTCTTTCTTGTTATGTTGTTGCAAAAATCCTCTATACTGCAGACTTTCTCATGTGGGAAAACTTGATGTTACAGGTCAACCTCTGACTGTTAAATAAAGTTGCTAGTGAAGAATCCCTGCGTAACTTTAAAATTAACTTTAAAAGTTTCACCGTACAAGTCATAATAACGTCATATTATAATATATACTGTATATAAAATTGGTATGATATTATATGATATTTTTATGCCTTGTATGGTTGTGAAGTCCACCACAGACTACTGCATATGTACGTTTGTTTATAGGAGAAGAACATGCATGCATATATGTGTATATGTGACTTGGCTGGACAAACAAGTATCAAGGAGCATATCTGATATTTTCAACAAAATGTGAAAAAAAGTGTGTATATACATTTTTGCTGCCTTATATTGATGGTTTATTTTATGCACTGTAAAATGTAACTGGCCAAAAATATTGGCTTATATTTTGTCCAGTTTATATTTTGTGGATTGAATTTGTACCCCATAATTAAATTTTAAAATGATAGAGTCATGCACAACAATAAATTTTTAATTTAAGTACTAAACCATTATATGGATAAACCATGGAATATCCCTAATGTAGAACTTACAGTAACTTTGCAAAATATACTCCTTTTTTCTGGGATTTGCAATTGGTGAATAATGATAGGGTGAAATAAATCTCTTAAATGAGGCTGTTGTGTGTGTGTGCTTGCAAAATCTTTTTATTTGGTGTTATCCTAGAATCACCACCAGAGTCCATGGCAGGAGTCAAAACACGGACAGGTGCAATAAGTGTAGGTAAGTTCATAATCTAATATGAGGAGAGGAGTTTAACAAGGAAATGAGGATAAGAGACAGAGACACTTTAATTTATGTAGATAGATATCTAGTGCAGTTGAACAGCAGTGCTTTGAGCCCCTTGAAAACTTAATATACTGCGCCCACAACCTTGAAAAAGCTGACATTTTTTCATTATCATACCATTTTTAAGAAGCCCCTGTCACTAGGGGCCACTGGAATAATCCATATTTACATCCCCTACTGTATTTTCCCCCTTTACTGCGTGCCTGCACATGGATATCACATTATGTAGAAATTTACCAAGAAAAGAAGTCACACCTTCCGTGAGCTACATTATTTCATTCTATATGTTTGTAAGTAACCATATGTAAGTAACATTTATAATAGGGTGCTCCCTGCCTACAAGAATATTTAAAACTTCTATCAATAATATTTAAAAAATGTCACATTTAGGGATCCTTAAACTTTTTAAGCAATAAATATTTTACCAATGTGGTTGTTAGAGCAGTCTGTCTGCTTAAATGTGCCTTTGTTAGTTAAGTGTGATTGCCTTTCAGATTTTCATAAATCACATAACTTTTGCTCTAGCTACAGTATGTCACAGTGAACTAAGTTAAACCAATTTAATTTGTAATGATATATCTACTGTCAAAGTGTTTGTGATGCACATGCGCCACAGTCAAAAAGAAAGATTTAAATGCAATTCTTTTGAATATGACTGAACCAGTCATTGGTCTGTCCACTGTGCTTTGATAAGCTTATTGATGAGAACCAGTCAAAAACACAAGCATGTTGTGTGTCAAAAAGTTCTCTGTTTATTAACAGCAAAAGACTGAGGTTTTATGTGTTTTTAAAATGATATTTCAATATGTGCTTGTGAAACACAGGAGAACGATAGAGTTGTACTGTATACAGTAGATGTCTGTCTGCAGACGAACCAGGAAGTGTTAGCCCAAGGGAGTGAAGGGGGGGGGGTAACGTGTTTTATACACACGCACACACACACACACACACACAAACACACTCAGGAGTAAGTTGAGTTTCTTTGAGCTTGAGAGTAACACAAGTTCAGGTCTGAAACAAATAATATTCAACAGGAATAAGGTGCTACTGCTATAGGACAGAGAGTAGGGCATTTATGGCAATTTTCCTTAGCTACTATGGATTTTTATTACATTACATGAATCTTTGACTTATTTATGATTAATTCATATATGAGAATGTAATGTTGTCAAAAAGGACAAATTCATATCGGGTATGCCTTGTTGTCCAATATGTATGGAAATCTGTGACGATGACAAGCTGCATATAAACTAGTAACACAGATGCCTTTAAGGCTACTTGGAATTGGAGTCTTATCAGTTGTGACTAAACCCTTAAAAGCATGCATGCTTCTTAACTGTTCATACAAAACTGCTAGCTGTTAGCAAACTGGCATTAGCATGAATGAATCATCAGTCTTATACAATTGTGCAAAATAATTAAAGCATATTACAGCTACTATTATAATAACATAATTACTAAAATGTATACAGTACAGTGTTTAAAGTTACATTTTGCACACTAAAACCCCAAAACGTTGGTTGGGTATTCTGTCATAGATGTAGAGATGGAGGCTGGATATACTGTAGATGCAGACCTTTTTTAACTTTGCAAAGATATCTATAAAAATACAACCACAAAAAATTTAATACAAACATTTGAGCTTATTTTAAACCAGGATATAAACAGGAATAGTAAATACAGAACTCAAACACAGAAAATGTAATCATTCTGATCAAATGTCATAACTGTTAATACATTGTACAAAAAGGCCATATTTAATCTATTTAAACAATGTTTTTAAAAACATGGATTAATATCACTATAAAGTGTCTTCGGTGTCCTCATTAAAATCAGCAAGTGATCATGACCATATTGCAAAATAAAGAAATTCCGAGGATTTATTATAGATGACCAAACATTTAGACACATATCAGTACAATTATACGCCTCTTGACATGTGTTTTTCTTACCGTATACCATTTTCTTGGCTTGGGTGTAATAGGTGGTAAAATGGCTCAAACTTAAAATACTTTTCATATCCTCATGTTCTCAACAAAGTTCATCAATATAACAAATCATTTTGACTTTTTTTATTTCTTCTACAAAAAAGAATAAACATTTTGTACATTAAACATTAAAAGTGATATCCACCCTGTCATTTTGGGGTAACTGCCCCTTTGAGAAA
Source organism: Clarias gariepinus (assembly GCF_024256425.1). NCBI lineage: Eukaryota > Metazoa > Chordata > Actinopteri > Siluriformes > Clariidae > Clarias > Clarias gariepinus. The sequence continues at coordinate 10,373,511 of NC_071118.1, read as the reverse complement.
CTGGCTGATGCAAACAGCAATATCAGGGTCATAATTTTATCTTGCTCTAATAGAGGGTAAAACTGTGTGTATATTAAGTATTTACATTTATACTGGAGTTAGATGTTGTTGAGCTTAACATTTCCACCCAGTCATAGTCAAATATTAATAAATATATGACATGTCCACCCTAAAATCAATCCTTCAATGATAGGGTGGATATTTACGCATAGTTTTTTTTCCATCTTTTGGATTGATTTTTTTTTTATGACCAGACTTTTCCCATTAAATAAATTATATTTTGTTTAAAAGTGTACATTTTACACAATTACTATGCAATGAAAATGTATTTACTTTTTGTCAATGACAGGGTGGACATATTTCGCAATGTGCTAGTTGTGCTTTGGGCCCAAGGGGCACAAACATATGCACACTCACACACTACTGGCAATTTTGGAAGGGAAATTACGCTAATCTGTACATCTGTGGACCATACTGTAGGAAGAAACTGGAGTACCCGGAGGAAAACCACCAAGCACAGGGAAAACATGCAAACTCCAAGCCCACAGATCTGAGGTGAAAATGGAACCTAAAACCTGAAGGTTAGTGTAAGGAGACAAGTTTTATTATTTTTAAACCTGTAACAACAAATATGTAAACCCATGTAGTCAGAGAGGTTGTAGTGTTAGCAGCTAATTTAATGAATAAGTAATGTCTTAATTACCATAATTACCAATATAACAGCTGAACAATTATGTCAGCTATATTGGGATTTTTACATGCAAAATATTGTTAAACTGTTTACATTTCTAGTTGTTCACGAATACTAAAACATTTTCGAGCCTATTTTTATTAATGTGCAGTGACAATTTAGTCTGTGATTCCTTCTCGAGTCAAACCATGTCGGCAAAAATAAATAAATGCTCCCAGCATAAAACAGCTATTGTTTTTTCCTTCAATTTGCCACTTGCACAATTATTGAAATATAGCAGATATTTCACACTTCCTTTTTTTTATGCCTGGGTGGTTTCCTATATATATGCAAATGGTCAAATAATTACAGACACACTCACCCACATTTACTGGCTTTCTTGTCCCATGTAATATTTTACCAGAACACATCCCAATCCTTGTAGTAAATGTGATGCCAAACTCACATTTGATGAAAAGGTTTATGCTTCGGGGAATTTGCTTGTCCTGATGTAAAGACTTTGACATGCAGTCAATTCGCACTGTTTTACAATCGATTTACTAAGAATAAAAACTGCTTGCTAAACCACTTTTGGCAAATTAAAGCCCTGTTGCCCTGAAATGTTTGGAATGGTTTTTATTTATTCAGAATTCAATTTGGCATCATGCTGTGCAGTTTTGTCTTTTTTGTCCTTTTTGTCCTCTCCTCGGTGTATCTTCAGCTCAGCTGCTCAGCGCTTATTTGGCATGTTGAGGTAGAGGGGCATGGAAGCTTAGATAATTGGCCCAGTATGGCTTAAACCTCCAGAGGTGGGCTTTCAGTGGCACTGTTGTGCTGTAACCATGGGCAGCACCTTGGAGCAGAAGCTACAGCATGTTCACAGTAAACAAAGCAAGCTAAGTGTCCTCTGATAACTCTGATGACAGTTTATTTCAGTCCTTTTCTGTCTACAAAAGCTACACAGTAACTAAATAAAATGTGGAGAACACAACTGTATTATTTGGAATAATTATGTTTGCCTGAAAAGACACAGCAATTATTGTATGTGTTTAAGGTGCGGCTGCTTAGTTATTTGTTCAAGTAGATACTGTAGCAGGTGAGCTACATCTGGGACAAATGTTTAAAAATTAATAATGGCAATGGCAAATCTATTGTAGGTCAAACTGACCCAACCTAAGCTTTGGTTGATATCCTGCTTTAGACATACCTCATCAAGATTGTGAATTGTGGCACCCAAATCTGTATCTAAAGTCTACATGACAGCAATTTACTATATATAAGTTTTACTTATATAGAAATCATTAGAAATGATAGAAATGAAATCTACTAAAACAAGTTAATGAAAAATATACCTTTGATGTTTTTTTTGTTTTTTTTTCTGGCAGTCAGTACAACCATTAAAGCCACTGTGATAGAACTTAAATTTAAAAACATTCTAACCAATCAGATTTGAGAGGTTAACAGCAATGTGATATCATTTCAGCTATCTAAGGATAACTGTTACCTTGGAAAAAAAATATCTTAGATTTGTCACAAATTTTAAGGCATTATGAAGTTTAAATCCATTTAAATGGCACAGAGAGTGTGAAACTTGATTTTTGTGCTTTTGGGAATCTCAGCACTAAAATCAAGAGTGAAAGAGAATACCAAGCAAATATAAAAGAATTTACAAATTAGATTAAGCAATCATTTATATTAAAGAAACCATACTGAGACAGACACCATACTTGGTTTTGTCTACATTTGAGTATACTGGGCAACAAGTGAAGCCCAAGGCTTCTTAACATATATTCTGTTCAACATTTACACATATTTGTTGTTGCTGCTGTTTACACTGTGCCCAAGGATGTATGAATTGAACTACACTTTATGACTCTTAAAAGAACCAGTAAAACAAAGTAATAAGCATATGTAGTGTAATCCCAGTCCCAAGCCTTATTAAGGAGATATACAGATCTATACTCACGATTATCAAGTTATCATGTATTTTATTATCACATCCCAAGCATGGATTTGCAGCTGAGTCCCAATTCAATACTGTAACCTTTATGTGCTGCATACATTAGCCCTGCTGGCACAGCAAGATTGCAAAGCCGATGCCACAAGCAACTTTAATGAATAAGTAATGCCTTGTGATAATTATGAGCACCTTAAATAACCCCAGGAAGCCTAACACAGATTTGAGTTTGAGGTGATATTTCAGTAAACATGCCAGACATGAAAATGCTTAAATAAATGTAGTTTAAATCTGTACACTGTGTTGTTAAACTGGTTTTCATGCAGATTTTGTTCTGAGACACTAACAACACGGATTATAAAACAGCAATAATGGTATTCTAGTACCTACAGTGGCATTTTAAATGATGCCAATTTGTACAGTAGTGTGCAATTTTGAAGACTATTTAGTATAGTTGGTAATGTTTTAAATCTTAGAGATGCTTTTCAAGTCATCAAAACTTATTTAATTTAACTTAAATTCTTTTTAACAACTGATGACAGCAGGCAAATGCACTTGCCAGTCCTGTCAAAACTGGGATTGTCAGCAAGTGCAAACAGAACTTGCTGACTGCCTTGGGTTTTAAATGTTTCAAATTCACAGCATCCCTAACTTATCTCCTTTTGCCCCAACATTTTCCTTGAACTATCCCCATGTGATACAAACCATTACCCATCCCATCCCTATGTGGCTCAATCCCTTACCACATTTCCATGTCCCAATGTGCTTCCTTTCCTAGCCCAATTTCACATCACAAAAAGCTTTAAACATCACATCCCTGTCCATTAGTGATGGGACGTTTGAATTATTTTAGTGACTCAGTTCTTTGAATCTCGTTAATCAATCTTTTTCTGAGTCATTTAGTTCATTTCATTCTTTTGATTAAAAATAAACTAAAATGTTGCATTTTTAATAAAAAAAGACCCCCAATACACAAATTTTGGTTCCAGTAATGAAAATATTACAATGCAGATAAGGACATATTATAATAAATAGAATGAGTAGCTCACCTCTCGTATCTTCCAGTCTAAATCGTTCTTTTGAGTCTATTGCACTGCGTAGCATCTATGAAAGTATCATGACAAAGGAACAAACAACTCATGACTTGAAGATTCGTTGAGAACTGTTCAATTCTATTTCCTGTGTACCACATAGCATAGTGTCTATGGGAGTCACGTGACAAAAAAACAAACGACTCGGAGTAGAAGAGTCACTGAGAAAGAATCGCTCATTTCTATTACCTGTGTACTGAACTGCACAGCGTCTATGGAAGTCACGTGACAAACGAATAAACAACTCGGGACTTGAAGACTTATTGAGGAGAACCGTTCAATTCTGTTTCCTGTGTACTGCACTGTATAGCGTCTATGGGAGGCACGGGACTAAAGAACAAATGACTCGGAGTAGAAAATTAGGAATATTAATATTAATATTAAGGGATAGAGGGGGCTCGACCAATCAGACCTCTGGCTGCCAGAGGTTACAGCATGACCAAAAAAAATGAGGTCTGAGAGCGCTTCCACAAACTCCTTTTCCAGGACATAGTTATGTGCTATGCCAAAACAATCTTTGGTCAATCTCCATGTGGCCCAATATGTTTTACCTAACATTGCCCCACTCCATGTTCATGTACCTCAAGCTATCCCCATATACGCCATTATTGTCCTAATTACATCTTTCTGTGCTTCAGTGTCAATCCATGCCATTTACCATGTGATTCAACAGACACCATGTGTAGCCCAACATTGGAATTTTGTTATCCCCATATACCACAATACATAACCTAATCCCTGCCCTATCTCCATGTATACCAAAACATTCTCACAACATTTTCATGTGCTCTAATAGCATGCCAAACCAATCTTCTGCCTGAATCTTCAAAACCTAATCTCAATGCACCCAAAACCATCCTGTTATCTGATCCCTCTAGTTCAGAGTCTGTTTATAACTATCTATGACTAAGAGCTAAGCTCTTAATTGTATATGTTTAAGATATCAGCCACAGAGCTGGTACCACTATAATTAAAAGTAATCAGTAGTGATTCAAAAACTGTAGACAATCTCTCATTTTTTGTAGAGGATGTACACTTGTTGCAAATGTTTAGGCTATATTGTAAATTACTAGTTAAAACTTTCCCTAAGGTCAACTTAAATGTAAAACAATGTCTTCATGACAACAAATAAAAACCAACTTAAATATTTATACTATAAGATGTCGTATAGACATATTATACTTTTTTTTTTTTTTGCAGTGTTACAAGCTTGTGTTGTAAGTTACCAAATTACTTAAATAATGGTTTACTGTACTTCTCATACAGTCAGGTCCATAAAGTATTTGGACAGTGACAATTTTTTTTCCCCCCCCCTGGTACACCACGTCAGTACATGTGAAACTAAGTCAATGGATGTGTGGATCAGTGTACACTTTTAGCTGCAATTCAAGGTGTTTTAAAAATTACATTACCCATTTAGAAATGATATCAAATTTCCTCCAATTCCACAGGCTCAATAGTAATTCGACCAACTAACATAGCCAGTAATAGTAGGCTAATTTTAAAGAGTTTTATCCAAAGCTTTGCAGTCATTGCCTGCCTTGGACATTGAAAAATGTTTGCTTCTCCCTTGAGGTGATTTGACATGGCATTCCATTCCAGTTTTTTTGCTTTTGGTCACTTTTGTAGTACATGTTGAGCCATTATCCATCTGTTCTGTGAAGCGCTATCCTATTAGTTTTGCTGCATTTGACTCAATCTTAGCAGAACGTAAATCTCTACACATTTGCGAATTCATCTTCCGTCTTTTATCAGCAGTGACATTGTTAATAAATATCGGTTACTCACTTCCATTCGAAGCCATACATTCTCATGCCTTCCACCATGTTTGACAGGTGATGTAGAATTCTCTGGAAAAGGAGCTCTTCCTTCTCTTCTCCATATTCTTTCAATCATTCCAGTACAATACAGTTAATCTTTCTTACAGGGTTCAGCACTAGGTATAAACAGAAGAACAGTATGCGGCCCATTTGTTTCCAGAAGGATGAATTGTGGCTTACAAAATCAAGTGCGGAAGTGGGGCAGATGAAGACGTGCAGGGAATTCTTGTGTGAAACAGTGTGGAATAGCCAAGCAGAATTAAAGGAGCTTGGATGATTAGAGGCAAGTCACCATTAATTTAAAGTATGCAAATTTGTAACTCAACCTCAGGATATATTCCCTTTCCTTAAAACCCAAGTGCCTTCTCTTCTGTGTTCTCAATATAAGTGCTCTCTCAATCCAAAGCCTCATAAATTTATTCCCCTGTCTAAAATTAAAGGTGTCACCTTTAAGTAACTATGTATTCGGCCAGTTATAAAGTATCATGCATGTGGCCACACTGTCGCCTGAGAAGACATGCTCGGACCTAAACTGTTTTGTTTCTTCAGTCCCCTCTTTGGACTGCCTATTGAGAGTTCCTATGAACAGCTTTCAAATGCAAATTAAACACTTGAAAATTCTGCCAGACCCTTTATCTTCTTAATTTGTGATAAAATATCTCGGAAACGGGGTACTTAGCTTATCAGCCAAAGGCTTCCTAATTGGTTCATAAATAGTTACTGCAATATTTTTCTTCAACTCTATGGGTTAAAGATAAAATCTACACTTGAAATTGCATGTTGATTGTTTCATTTTAAATCCATAGTGGTGATGTACAGAAAGAAAAAAAATACAAGAATCATGCTGATGATCAGATACTTACAGCAGTAACACCTTTTACATCATGAGGGTTATCACAGTTATAAAATACATTTAGTAAACCAGAAGATAATTAAACTCTAATGTCTAAATTAATTTAATTTTTATTATTTTTTATTTTTAATGAAACAAATTTTTTATTAAACATATCAAAGTGCAAGAACAGTATAATCATTATTTTTTATTTTATTTTCTATATAAAGTAAGGTTTAGAAATGCAGTGCCAGACTGAGCACAGTCAGAATTACCACTATCTGTCAGGTACTGAACCTTTTTTTTTGTTATTAGGTGACTTCAGTGTGAGACCAACATTAATGTTTCTATCATCTCTCTGAATCGCTTTAAAAAGTGCTGTGAAGTTTTGCTGAATGCTTTAAAAACATGGCTATATTCTCAGGTTTCACTTGCTAGTTGCTACTAATGTGTTGCTAATAGGGCTAACGAGGCAAGATATACAGTTGTGTTCAAAATAATAGCAGTCCAACATCAGTAACCAGATCAAAAATAGTTTTTGGGAGAAAATGTATGTCTTCGTAGTAAATATTTTACTTGTAGGTGTAGTGGAGTAATAGAAAACCAACAGACCCAACAGTCATGATTGGATGCATCTGATTCTGTGTAATGTAATCATTAATTAAAAAGGGGTGTGTTCAAAATAATAGCAGTGTGGAGTTCAATTGGAGAGATAAATTATTCTGTGAAAAACAAGTTCGTTTTATTTAAGGATAAACGCAGAAAAGGTTGTCCTGTGCATTTCCCTCTAAAAATCAGAGTAAAACGGGTCATTTCAGACATTGTTCAGAACAACGTATGTTGATTTAAAAGTTAATTAAAAATGGTAAAAAAATTACAAAGAAGGGCAGAAAATGATAGGCTGCTCTGCTAAAATGATATCAGATGGTGTAATGGATATCAAACCAAGAAAGATGTGGAAGAAAACGGAAAACTACCATTCGAATGGATCGAAGAATAACAAAATTGGCAAAGACTCAGCCAATGATCAGTTCCAGCATGATCAAAGAACAACTAAAGTTACCTGTTAGTACTGTTACTATTAGAAAACAACTACAGTATGTAAAGCCGAGCTATCAGCAAGAAGTCCCATTGTTGAAAAAAAAGACATGTGCTGAAAAGGTTACAGTTCGCCAAAGAATACATTGACTGGCCTAAAGAGAAATGGCGCAATATTTTGTGGACTGATGAAAGCAAGATTGTTCTTTTTGGGTCTAGAGGCCGCATACAGTTTGTCAGGCCCCCAAACACTGAATTCAAGCCACAGTACACTTTGAAGACAGTGAAGCATGGAGGGACAAACATTATGATATGGGGATGCTTCTCGTACTATGGTGTTGGGCCTATTTATCAAATTTCAGGGATCATGGATCAATTTGAGTACATCAGAATACTGAAAGAGGTCATGTTGCCTTATGCCGAATACAGTAGGAAATGCCCCTGAAATAGGTGTTTCAACAAGACAACGACCTTAAACACATCAGTAAGCAAGCAGTATCTTGGTCCCAGACCAACAAGATTGACATTATGGAGTGGCAAGCCCAATCCCCAGACCTTAATCTAATAGGGAAGTTGTGGCCTGATAATATAAATGCTGTTTCTGAGGCAAAGCCAAGAAATGCAGAGGAATTGTGGTGTGTAGTACAAGTGTCTTAGATGTGAAGCAGTTCTCAGAAACCATGGTTATACAACTAAATATTAGTTCAGAGATGCACAAGAAAGATTAAACTTCAAGCATTTTTGTTTAAATAGTAAATTCATCAGTTTTTAAAGATGAATGATGACACTGCTATTTTTTTGAACAGGCTAATATTTGTTTTTCTTTACTTTCTGTAAACTAATAATACATTTAGCACATTTTTTTCATGTTGTGATTCAGAATAGAACGTGCAGGGTGTCCAATGCATTTGTATGATTTAAATAAATAGTTATTATATGGATATGGAGCTTTACTCACTTTCTTCAACACACTGCTATTATTTTGAACACAACAGTAGCTTGTTAGCTACAGTATGACAGTTGCTGCAAATAACACAAGCATCCATACCCTTTGGATAGTTAATATGATATCTTAGCCAGTTTGCCATCATCTTGAACACTCCACAGTGATTTTGTGTTAGTGATTAGCTACAGATGGCTGTCACCTCAGTTTTAGGTTTGCTCTTTGCCATTCACAGATCAGTTGAAGCATAGCAAATTCTGGTTCGGGACAGGTGCGGAAAACATGTATACACATTTGCTTTTGCAGTGGTGAACATATGTAGTGCAGGCACTCAAGCCCTTTAAAAAAATGTGGCTTGCACTAGAACAATAGAGTTTATAGAAGAACAGTTTAGAAATACTGATGTAAAAAAAAAAGTATATTAAAGGAAAAAGTATATTAATTGTGTTTGATCAGATGTACTAAAGGGCAAACAATAAAATAAATAAAATGAATGTGCAGTTCTGATTAAAATATCAGAACTGGAAACTACTGACTCATGAAAAAGCAATAAAGAATTCCTCTGCAGATGTTTGCTGCCATCTATTGTTCACAAAGTTGAGTACATTTTTCTCCTTAGCTTATATTTCAGGATCAATTCATCATTTCCTTTCATGGGCCAAGAGCTTTAGGTCAATAACAAAGGAAAGAAATTACCACAGTCCTTCTCCCTTTCATTAAGGTGGAACTTTTTTCCTACTCATGCATGCATAATTGTTAATGTAATATCACATAGGATTGCGAAGGGTCAAAAGGTGCTGGGGAATGTTAGAGGAATAACTCTCCTCATGCCTTTTTCAGAATTGTGCCCAGTCTGATTAGTTAATCTGCACTTGCAATGACAAAGTTCTAATAAAGCGAACCAGAGAGGAATTTTGCTGCTTGAGGCATGTTTTTTTTTAAACCATGCTTTGTTCAAAATGTCTCCACCTTGTGGTTAGTAGAGAGTACTGCAAGATGGGCAATTAGCACTAATATCACGGTAATGTGCTTTAAAAAATAAAAATAAAAACCACCAGTTCTCACCCCCGGTCCTGGAGGATCTCCTGCCCTGAATATTTTATTGTTTTCCCTGCTCCATCACACCCTCTTCAATTAAGGGAAGGCTGTTAATTAGCTGAAAACACAAAACTATGAAGGTGGTTTTCCAGGACTGGGGGTGAGAATCACTGGTTTAAGAGGTACTTTGTACTATATTAAAAAAAATTGTTTAAAATATTAAACAACCTATCTACAGTACTGTGTAAAAGCCTCACCATATTATCTTTAGTACAAATTTTGTTTTGCATGATTATCATGCTTGCAATATTATATGCAAAACCAGTCAATATTTCTAAACAGAACTTAAAATAAATAAACAAACATAAATAAACAACATTCCAAAATAATATTTGCATGCCTGTAAATAAACATTGAAAAACATATGAAACATATGAAAATAACATATCACATAGACCGGTTTTCAGATGGAAACAAAAAAACCTAATGTTGGTTCCTGGGTTTTGCATGACAATACAAAGGAACGGGACAGACAAAGTTACAGGAAGAACTGTGGCCTATTCTCCAGCACACTCAGTAAAACCTGACAGCTCTCAAATCTGTATCGAACTCCACTAATTATTTTAGGCAAGTTTTCATACCAAATAGTGACTGTTTATTTTTTACACATTAGTGCTCTTTATAGAAGTTTCTTCCATGTAGAAATGTTTTTCTACAGCATATTTTCTTGTGGCTTTGCTTTTGTATACCAAGACATCTGAACAGTATTTTAAGTAAAAACAGTTGTTTTACTGACCGTGCTGAAGACTGAGTTCTTCTGATAACTTTTTCATACTTGCTGTTTTCTATTTTCATACAAATTCCAGGAACCTACATTGGGTGTTTGTTTCCATCTGATAATCACGTAATGTGTTACTTTCTTTACAGGTTTTCTTACAAAATTTTGATAATATTTTGATAACATGGAAAATAGCTCTATCAGAAAAAGATGAAGTACTACACAATAATGCTAATAGAATGTTAATTTTAATGGAAAATACAAAAAGGCACATTACACTAACCCATTGTTGGCAATTTTTCTAATCATGCCTCTAAGTGTTTAATTCCCCACCTCAAATTAAAAAAATGATTACTATTTTAAAATACAATGTGGAGATGGGGAGTAATATACCTCAATTATATCACTGAGTTTTCAACAGACTTAAAACCACCTTTAAAGGTTGAAATTTTTTGACCAGGGAATGGAAAATGAATCTCATTTAAAAACGGAAGTAATGATAGATGAAAACTTAAAAGTAGCTTTTTGAACAAACCAAATGCAATAATATTGCAATAACAATTTCGTAAACAAAAAAATAGCTTTCCATATATATATATATATATATATATATATATATATATATATATATATATATATATATATATATACACACATATACAGTGGGCAAAAAAAAGTATTTAGTCAGCCACCAATTGTGCAACTTCTCCCACTTAAAAAGATTAAAGAGGCCTGTAATTTTCATCATAGGTATACCTAACCTATGAGAGACATCACACCGTAGAATTTTTAAAGAATTTATTTGCAAATTATGGTGGAAAATGTCCCAGGTTACTTTGCTGTAATCCTGTTCCCTGAAAAAGCGGGAATGATAGGCTGCGTGAAAACACCATGGAAACATTCCTTTGTTCAACTGGTTGTGAACATGTGTGTGTCAAACACGCCAAATTTTGGCTTATATAACCTCGGTCAGGTGATGTCATCTGATGAGGTGCACCTGCAGGTTATAAATAGGAGTGAACCAGAAACATCCTCAGGTCAATTTTTTGTCTGAAAAGACGTCCAGTCACGCCAGCAGTGCGGTATTGGAGCACAGCATCTCGTACCCGCTTTTTCTGGAAACAGGATCACAGCAAAGTAACCCAAGACGTTCCCTTTCAAATGCTACACTCGATGCTAGTGAAAACGCTATGGGAACAAGAATACCAACGCCACCGCACTACAAGTGTCTGGACCCCCAAGCTTATATTGCGTGTGGACAATAGCCAAAGAGGTCTCAGACATAACTTTGGGATGCTGACTTGAGGACCCGTAAGCTCGGAGTATGGACATCCAAACTATAGAATTTGACAAATGTGTGCAGAGAGAAACAACCTGCCGCATCACACACTTGCTGCAAGGGTACACCTCTTCCCAGTGCAATTGATGAGGCAATCCCCCTGGTCGAATGGGCCATGATTCCTAGAGGTGAAGTGTGACCACGCGCCTTGTAAGTTAGGGCAATAGCATCTCTCACCCAATGTCATAGCGTTTGTCTAGTGGCGGCAACCCTCCTGGTTGCGGCCCCCATAGCATATGAAAAGCTGCTCTGACTTATGCCACTGGCTAGAGGAGAATCTGAAAAGCACATACAGTACTGGATACAGTAAGTGAAGTATTTCCTGCTCCGGAGCTGTAAAGACAGAAGGCTTTGAGAACAATTGGGTGCATGGAACTTTCGGAAGATAATTCGGGTGAGGATGCAGAATAGCTTTGACTAGCCCAGGGTCAAAGTCTAGGCAGGATGGAGATACTGACAAAGCCTGCAGATCTCCAATTCTCTTCAAAGAAGTAATGACCCTAAGAAAAACCATCTTAAGAGTCAGAAGCCTGACAGGAGCTGACTTTAGTGATTCGAAAGGGGTGTCAATCAGACCTTCGAGCACAATCGCTAAGTTCCAAGAAGAGACCGTCGCCTCAACCGTTTAGCTCCACGAAATAAAGCGGCCAACTAAAGGGTGTTTGCCAACAGAAATCCCCTAAGTGAGAACATGACAAGCCGAAATAGCGGCTACGTATGTTCTGAGCGTACTAGGGCATAACCGAGAGGACAACTTGTCTTGTAGAAACTTCAGCACTGAAACTATTCGGCAGTGGACTGGGTCTACATGTTTTGCTATGCACCAACTTTTTGAACCATTTGAGGGCATAAGTTCTTCTAGTGGAGGGAGCCCTAGCACTTAGTATAGTTTCAACTATGCAGGCTGGAAGACCAGCATCTCTTAGTTTTTCCCCCTCAGGGGGCAGACGTGAAGGTTCCAGAGCTCGGGCCGGGGATGAGACAGAAGATTCCTCCTCACTTAAATCACTCACGGTGAGCCGTCGAGAAGAGATATTAGATCCAAGAACCATACTCTGGTCGGCCAACGGGGCGCTGTCAATAAGTTGCGCAAACCCTGTTGACGGACCTTCAAAGAGTAGTAAAGGAAACATTGTGCTGTTTCTTGCGAGGCACAGAGGTCCACCTCTGCTACATAATTTCTCCCAGATTTGACTGACTACTTCAGGGTGGAGTTTCCATTCCCCATGTGTCACAGCTTGTCTGGACAGCAAGTCTGCTCCCACATTTATATGCCTGGAATGTAAATCACCCTGAGGGACAGAAACTTGTCCTGTGCCCAAAGCAGAAACTGGTGCGCTAGCTTGTTCAAGGGGCGCCAGCGCAGTCTTCCCTGGCGATTTATGTATGAGACCACCATAGTGTTGTCCCCCCGCACTAGGACATGATAGCTTCTCAACTGCTAAAGGAAGTATTTCAGGGACAGAAATAGAGCCATCATTTCGAAGCAATTGATGTGCCACACGAGAAGATGACCTCTTCAGATCCCCTGGGATGGATGGCCATCTAAGATCACACCCCAGCCCAGGAGGAAAGCGTCTGTCGTCATTAGAGGAGCGCTCTGAGGTGGCTATCTCTATTCCACTAAAGTAAGAGAGCAAGTTACAAAAAGTGCCGGAGCGCGCTTGAAAAGTGGACGCTAAAACTTCCTGATCCGGCAAGAGCACGAGAGAAAGGGGGGATTTCGTCTCATGCGCATCTGCCAGATCGGCAAGTGATCCCCATCAATGCGCCACGGCTCGCGGTTTCTCTTTAAAGAAGGCGAGCTGCGCGTGAAGCATCTTAATCGGGAGGAGATCACAGTGCTCACACTCTCCCTCCGAGGAGAGCGTGCTCTTTCCCTAAACACTCAAAACAGAAAGTGTGGAGATCGCCCTCCGAAAGAGATCTATTACATGGAGGCACACATTTCCCATCAAACTTAGTGAGTTATCTAACACTTTCCTTCTTTTGTTTGTATATTTGCTTGCACACACACACGCAAACACAATGCGGTACTTGAAGACAAAAAGACCTGAGGATGTTTCCGGTTCACTCCTATTTATAACCTGCAGATGCACCTCATCAGATGACGTCACATAACCGAGGTTATGTATGCCAAAATTTGGCGTGTTTGACACACACATGCTTCACAACCGGTTAAACAAAGAGATGTTCCCATAGTGTTTTCACGCAGCATCGAGTGTAGCTTTTTTCAAAAGGAACAAGTATTTGGGTCACCTACAAACAAGTAGATCTCACAGACCTGTAACTTCTTCATTAAGAGGCTCTTCTGTCCTCCACTCGTTACCTATATTAATGGCATCTGTTATAAGTATAAAAAACACCTGTCCTCAGCCTCAAACAGTCACACTCCAAACTCCACTATGGCCAAGACCAAAGAGCTGTGAAAGGACACCAGAAAAAAATTGTAGACCTCGAACAGGCTGGGAAGACTGAATCTGCTATAGGTTAGCAGCTTGGTGTGAAAAAATCAACTGTGGGAACAATTATTAGAAAATCGAAGACATACAAGACCACTGATAATCTCCCTCGATCTGGGGCTCCATGCAAGATCTCACCCTGTGAGCAAAAATTCCAGAATCACTTTGGGGAACCTAGTGAATGACCTGAAGAGACCTGGGACCAAAGTAATAAAGGCTACCATCAGTAACACACTGTGCTGCCAGGGACTCAAATCCTGCAGTGGCAGACTTGTCCCCCTGATTAAGCCAGTACATGTCCGGGCCATCTGAAGTCTGAAATTCCTGTGGTCAGATAAGACCAAAGTAGAACTTTTTGGTCTTAACTCCATTAGCAGTGTCTGGATGAAAAAGTATGATGAGTAGCATCCCAGTAATACCATACCTACAGTGAAGCATGGGGCTGGAAGCAGCATGCTCTAGGGGATGTTTTTCTGCACAAGGGACAGGACGATGGCACTGTATTAAGGAGAGGATGAACGCGCCCATGTATTGTGACATATTGGGCAAAAACCTCCTTCCCACATTCAGAGCATTAAAGATGGGATTTAATGGATCCCTACCTTAAACACCTCAAACTGGTGCTACTAATTTGGAATCATAAGAAGAGTGTAGGTGGACTATTTAAAAGCAAAATAACAGGTCTTTGAGGGTCAGAAATCTGGATGATAAGCAAGTGATCAAATACATAATTGACACAGTAATTCACAAATAAATTGTTAAAAAATCATACAATGTGATTTTCCGGATTTTTCTTTTTAGATTCTGTCTCTCACAGTGGAAATGCACGTATGCTAAAAATTATAGACCCCTTTATGATTTCTAAGTAAGAGAAACTTGCAAAATCACAGGGTGATTAAATACTTATTGATCTCACTGTCTATATAGACCAGACTTGTTTGTCCAGTGCATCCCATAGGTGCTTGATTGAATTTGGATGCACTGTGTTCTGGTGCCATTCCGTTATTGACTTTTTTTTGGAGATTAGACCAGATTCCATGGTTTTGGGCCTGGTGCCCATGACTCTGTATCAGTTTACTTGTACAGTATAACTAATAATCCTTGGGTCTGTTTGCATGTTCTCCCCGTACTAGGTGGGTTGCTGGTGAGGTACTATGGTTCCCTCCCACAGTCCAAAGATAGATTAGGGTATTTGCAGTTTATTTGGCATCCCATCCATAGTGTGTGCGTGTGTGTGCATGTGTGTGTGTGTGTGTGTGTTCTGTCTTCTGTGAAGGATTGGTCTCCTATAAGGTGTACCCCACCTTACATTAGTTCTTAAGTCTCTAAGTCTCCTAGGATATACTCCAGGGTGGGGCATAACTTTCCATACATAAGAAAAATACATTTTTTTTTTTTAAAACATGTTTAAAATAAAATACTATGAACATGTTTATGTTATAGGTAATTGGCAGAAACCATAGTAAACACAAAAAGGACACACTGTGGCACAAAATAAATTTTAAGTGGTATATACTATAATTTTTGAAAATGTATGGATTTGGATATTAGGAAAAAATATGCTATTGCTGTAAAATTCCAGAAGAATACAACAAAGTTTTTTATATTAGTACACTGGATAGTTTTATTCGCTCTACAATATGACTCTAAGTTTTAACAAAAACAATTGTCATGCAGCTTTAAGATATAGTTTTATATTTATTGCCCTCATGAACTACCATGTTGTCTGTCATCATAAATGCATTTAGCTTACTGTATGCGTTATTGGTCACATCTGTTCATGCTGTGCATTGCTTCTTAAAGTAAAAACTATGCAGCTGCAAAGTATTGCCTAATGCAAATTACAACCCCTTTTTACGTGAATAGACTTCGAAATAAGAGGATTAATGCACGAATGGCTTTTAGTGAACGCAGAGACTTCAATCCTAATGAATGTATATGTGCCTGTGTGTGTTTATGTGCTTTCATGTATAATCCATATGTATGTAAAGAGTTACATTTGGAGCAAAGAAATTAACCCTGGATTACACATAAATTGCAACTTAAACAAGAACTCCGCTGAAAGAAAAAACACATTAAATATGTATATATTAAACTATCTGTAAAGTGTTGAGTTGTTCTGATGCTTTTGTTGGTTAATGCTGCATTTTCATGAGAAGTTATTGGTTGCCTGCCCTGCTTAGACTTGTTTTATGCAACTGCTAAAGGCATGGCCTACAGAACAGCTTAAAAAGCATGTAAGGGATTTCACTACTAAAAGGTCAGGTACATCAATCACGAGAGGTGTATAAAAGAATCTCAAAAACAATAGATGTACCATGGAACACAATGAAGGCCAATATCAACAAACCTGATAAAACCATATCCAACCATGTTCTGGAATGTTCTATGGGCTGATGGCACCAAGGTGAAACGTTTAGACCCCAAAACAAAGCAGCTTATCACTCAAAGGACACTACTATACTTACATTGAAACATGGTGGTGGCAGCAGCATGCTATAGATCTGCTTCTCTTGCACTGGGACTGGGGCTCTAGTCTAGACATAGTGAGTCATGGATCTATTTTGGCACAAAAACTGCAGGTCTCTGTTGCCCAGCTAAAGATGAAAAAAATCCCCTTCCAGCACAATAACAATCCAAAGCACAAAAGGTATGGTAAGTCAAGAATAGTTACAGAAAGAATATGCTCAATGTTTTGGAAGCATGCTCTCAAAGCCCAGAACTAAATCATATCAAAAACCTCTGTATTGACCAGTGTTAGGTGACAATTACTGTCTTTAAAAAGTAATCAGTTACATTAGTGTCACTTTCTAATAAAAGTAACTAGTTGGAGGTTGTTTTTTTTTTAGAAAATAAAAAAGTCCTTTTGTGATTCCTCATGCAAGTTGACCTTTATAATCAAGACCTTTATAATTATTCTACCATCATCACTCTGCAAAGTTTGGCCCATAATCTGTTACCTAATACCCCCATGTCACGCGGTTTCGCGTGGAGGCCGTAAGTAAGGTCCATCATGATTTTCCACAAGTTTTGGTGCCGTGATTAACTGGCATTCCATCCAGGGGGTATTCCCAACCATTTATTGAATGCTCTTTGTTTATTCACTGTGAATATCATTTTTACACAAGGTTTGGTAAATTTCCAGATTTGGCAGGGTGGTGCTGGACTGCAACTCCATACATGCACCAATGGTCACATGCCACAGTTACATTTATTATGTGTTGAATTTTGATTGTATTATATTTTCATGTTTTCGCGTTCTGTTGTCGTTGTTATTTTGTAATGAATTCCATGTTGTGTAACTTTGTGTGTAGAATAATGAGAATAATAATGAGAATTTTAATCCACCATCCGTCATGCGCATCTGAGCTCACAGTCTAGTTACTGCTCCTGTTTGTTTTGGTTAATAATGTTTAATTTATTTTATTGTTAGATTTATTTACTTCTGGTTAACCTGCATAAATCACCTCTCAACATTTTTTGTTTGGGAGTGGATTGGCTGGCATATCAGAAGGTGGCCCAACCAGTGTGGCCTAGATGGGAGGATGACAGAGCAGCACCTCCAGCTAAGCTTCCTATTGTATGGTGGTCAACTTGGTGACTGGTTCTTGCAGGATTTCCACACTATGTTGAATTATCCATTCAATTAAATAAATTCAAATCCCTGTTTTTCATGATTCTACGGGTCTGGCACACAGACAGAAGACACAGGATGTCAGAGGTCAGTGTCTCAACAACTATTTTTATTTAACACTTTTCAAGCAAACATTAGTATGCAATTCCTTGGTTTTACTGAGTACAAGCACAGGCTCGAGAGCGGTCTCTGTGAATGTCATGGTTCTATGGGCTGAAGCTCAGTAGGAGTGGTGCAGGTTTGTGCAAAGCAGGTGAGACCAGTGGTGCTAGGCAGGCTGTGCTATGTCTGCAGAGACAGCAGAGCGTGAGCAAGAGTGTGTGGCCAGCAGCTTTTTCCTAGATGAAAAGGACCATCCAGGTGAGTTTCATCGGTCCATCTCCATGTTAGGCGCACTCCGCAGTTGCGCACCCTACACAGTGTACACAGTGTGTGTGAGCGAGAAGCGCCTGCAGTGAGTGGCCCGTCTTGGAGCTCACACTTGCAGGTGAGTGCAGGCCGTGATGTTGTGAGAGGGCATCTGCGTTCCCTTGTTGTGCGGAGAACCTGTAAATCACAGAGAATGAGAAGTCATGCTGTTCATTTACATACAACATGGGAAAGTGACAATCAAATAAGTGACATGGAACATGCACTTGATGAGAATATGCCTAATTAATGTTTCTTTATAAAGAGTTAGCTGAACGAGTTAACAAGTGAGATTCAGGTGTGTCTGTGTCGTGTGTGTGGTGCATTTTAAAGGAGAGAGAGAGAGAGAGAGAGAGAGATAAAGTTGTTAATAATATTTACACGTAAGTGTATAAACTTTGACTATGTAAAAACCGTTAGTGTCCATCTTATTTTCCAAGTGATCTTTTGATCTGATGTATTCCCAATCTGGCAGTAAAGGGGCATAATAGTTGTTTGCAGGCTCTGTGCTTTGGAGTTTTAAATAGTTTATTGGCTAATTATGTGATGCACTCCCTTTAACGAATGACTTTAGATAACACAAACCATCATTATTAAATCACATTTGGCAAATATTACACGAACTAGGTTTAACTGGTTTAGTTCTTTATAACTTTACAAAGAGAAGCTCTTACTTTAGCTTCATTCCTAACAATGGTTCAATCTTTTGGTGGTTTTCAGATATTCTAGTTTATTTTTGTGATCAGTATAATTCAGGCATGTCAAAATGGACCCAGAAAGGGCCATGTGAGTGCAGTCTAGCATATGCCATGATCAAGAATTATCATAGAACAAGTAATTCTTGCCATTCAAGTAGAATTCAAGTAATTCTTGCCATTCAATAGATCACTTGATCAATTGATCAACACCTGGAAGGTGTAGCTTCTGCTTGGTACTGTAGCATACACATGGCTTCTACTGGATCCACCCGGTGATGGTGTTTATTCCTCTTATCAGTTGTGCCATTCTTCTAGTGCAAGATTGCTGACTAGTAATTCTTAGTTTTCCATATTATAGTTCTACCCTGTTGTTGTACTGTACATTTTAAAAAGAATGCTGCTGTACAAAGTTTGGGTCATTCACTGAACCTTTGGGAAAAGACTGTTGGCCACATGCTGTTTTAGCAGCTGGATTCTAAGACAATTTCATTTTCTTTTTCAACAGTGAATTGAGAGGTCTTGCAATGGAGCTAAAACCTCAAATGAAAGTTGACGAATCCTCGAAAGCATTTAAATTCCTGTGAACTGGGCCATTTAGTTTGAACAGTTACCATGGTTGGTCAATGGTAAACCCCATAATAATATAGTTCAGAAAATAGATTACTTGCATATCAAATGAGCATTTTCAAGCTTAACATATAACTAATGTTTAGATAATTGGTCAGGAGTTTCACATGGTAGGGTTTGGACATACTGTAGATAAGTAGGTCTTCAATGTATGTGCTATAATTACCAACTTTTCCAGCATTCCTTTTAGGACATTTGTTAATGAAATCTCCTTTATGATATTAATGAAATTGTCTGCACTGCAGAGGTGCTAATTGGGGAATTCTTGCACCTCCACTGGGGTGTGTACATTTTACTATGCTTTAACTGAGGCTGTGATGGTCAATTAAAGGCGACAGCCTGCCCTGTCGATGACATTAATAGAAAAAGCATGCTGCAGGCGTCTAGTGAGTATGATTTTAAATAATTCAGTAGCTTGTAGATCCACCTATCTGCAAGTCTTTCACATTGTTGTGAAGGAATTTTGCCCCATTCTTCTTAAAACATTGCTTTTTGGGGGAGAATTTGCAGATCCACAGCTCTGTTAATGTCCCTTCACAGCATTTCAATTACTGTAGGTTGAGGTGTGAACTAGGCCATTCCAAAATCAGCCATTCTGATGTAGATTTACTGGAGTGCTTCGTTTCATTGTCCTGTTGACCCAATGACCCAGTTTTGCCAAATCTTTACCTCTCGGACAGATGGCCTCTCATTTGCCTCTATAATACTCTGGTATACAGGGTAGTTCATGGTCATCTTAATGACTACAAGGTGCCTAGGTTCTGCAGCTGCAATAACAAGCCCAAATTTTCACCCCTCCACCACTGTGCTTAACAGTGGGTATAAGGGTTTGCATTAAGGCTACTTACAGTAACACAATAGCTTCTCAGGACAATTTGCTAATGTCTTTCCCTTGTGGCATTGCATTTTCACACCTAAATGCTTTAGACAATAAAACTACTAAAAATCTGCTGATCCTCAATTAAGCAAGGGCTAATGATTATCAGCACCTGGCTTCAACTTACCCTCTTAAACCCACAGGAAGCAGTAAGGGAGTAATTAGAATTACCTGCATGTTTTCGACTTCATTTTTGTTAAAGAAATAACGGCAAAAAAAAAAAAAATTACAAGTTGCTGCTCATCTAAGGTTGTATTCTAATAATAAGGCCCGCCACAATCAGATAGTTTTTAAGTTGTATTAACACAAAACAATACAATTTATAAAGAGAGAGTAATCAAGAAATTCAAGATTAAAAACAAAAAAGTAATAAAATGGTATATAACAGAAAATAATTTTATTTCACTTTGGAAGATCATTTCAGGTTCATAAATGCACGGGAGTGAGAATAAAAAAAAAAATTCTGGAGAATTTAAGATGAGACGAACTGATTTTGGCCATTCAGAAAATTTTATTGTTAAAGATCAATTGTATTGTTACAGTAAAACCTCGCATTGCGAGTAACGCGGTTTGTGAGTGTTCTGTTTACTATAACACTGTGACCACGTGTGTGCGCATAAAACATCTTTTATTTTGTGTTTGTATGCACTGTGCATGTACTGGCTATTATAACACACATGTGTGCGTGTGTAAAGCAAAAGAAGTCTCATTAGACAGGTTAAAGATCCATTTTCTCTCTTCCTCTCTGTATCAGCCCGCACTTCGTAATTGGACACAGTGCCCCTTCACACACACACACACACACACACACACGCACACACACACACACACACACACCTTCTCTTGCCTTCACGCACACGTCCTCCCCCTCGCTTTCACACACACACACACACACACACACACACACACACACACACACACACACACACACACACACACACACACTTTGTCTCTCTACTGGAAACACTGCTCTGTCACAATTCTTTGCAAAGGTAAAGTGCAGGTTAATTTGTTTAATTTTACTTTACAGCAGTTATTCCATTAGTTTGCGCTCACGCGAGTGTCATTACCGATGTTCCTTGTAAATTTTTCCGATAAAAAGTTAGTATGTTTGCGTGTATTTGTGTGTGTGTGTGTGTGTGTGTGTGTGTGTAAAAAACTCAAATAAGAGAGGAAGAAGGGGTATGTTGTTAAGGGTTGTGTTTTTATTTTTCCTTTTTTTTTAAAGGTAAAGTGCAGGTTAATTTGTTTTATTTATAATGATATTATAATAATGATTTATAATTTTTGCTTTACTCTACATTTTGTATTATTTATTTTTATGGGCTGTGGAACGAATAATTTGAGTTTCCATTATTTCTTATGGAAAAATTCACTTTGGTTTACGAGTGTTTTGAAATACGATCTCGCCTCCGGAAGGAACGAATTATGCTCGGTAATGCAAGGTTTTACTGTATTGTTATTTATTTAATATACTCACAACTGTCAGATTACTGTCTAAAAGATTATTTCATAAGCCTCTGGTTAGCCGTAACACACCCCTTGTCACCAGAGTGTTAGACTGCTAAGTCATTGTGTCCATTAGAATACTGAACTCAAATTCAAATTCAAATTCAAATTTTATTTCTCACATACACAAACATACACAGTACGAAATGTAGTGAAATGCATTATACGACTGCCATTGACCCTAAAAGAGAGTTAAATTTTACAAATAAGAAATAAATATGAATAAAAGAAATACGATAGAAATTTAATTAAAAAATTAAATTAAACTAGGAAAAATAGAACTAAAATAAAAATAGAAATATGATGTACAAAATAGAAATATACTGTGCAAATTAAAATATACTGTACGGTGTGTGCAAACTAACCATTGACCAAATATTACAGGTGGTTTTATATGCATTTTTTGCAGGATTTTAATAGTTTTGAGGCTGGAAAGTATCAGCTATATCTGGCAACCCTGGAATTTGAGGAGGTCTTACGAATGGCTAATGGTCAGTATTAAAGTGAAAAGAACAGGAGTGTTATGCTACACAAACTTAGAGGCAGTTACTGGCTGGGACAGACTGGCAAAAAAAAAAAAAAAAAAGCAGCCCTAAATTCCTTGACCAAATTTAAACTGACTGACTGTTTGTCAATTAATGAATCATTAAATAAAATAAAATAAAATAAATAAATAAATGAGAAAACAATTTGCTAATTCATGATATTTGTATTAGGTTAAGATGTAAAATTATAAAACTTTCATACTCATTTTTGTGTTTACACAGCAAAAATTATGGCATGTAATTTGACTTTATAAAATCAAATCTAATCATTTTCAACAAATGCAAAACCGTCAAAATATTACAAAAACTGCAGATTCAGTCAACAGAACACTATGTATACACTACATCTTCACACAAAAAATAAAATAATTCACAGCAAACTATATTCACATTATAAGCATTATATTTACACAATATCACACAAAGCAACTTCAGGATATATCGCACAAATTTTATCACACTATTTTCACAATGGACTTTATGTATTTGTGATGTAAGAGATCGTACCATGAATGGTGAGAACATACCGGTCCAGGGGAGAAATCTGTAAGGTGGATCTTCCTTGCATGTGCATCACGTAGCTGATTACTTGTCATAGATTTTGGACTCTTGATGTCCATTATGGAAGCCCTGGTTAAGGTTAAATATACACAACCACACAAACAATATTTTCCCACAGACCTACACGTATCTTTTGAATACAGAAAAAACAAATGACATTTGAATGTGCCACTGTTTTTTACTACAAACCTGTAGTCAGATACTGACTTTTTAAGGCAAAGGAGGACTAAGGAAAACCTACCTCAAGTTGTCAGGAGGCAGCACAGCAACACACTTCTTTCTGGTTTATGGTCTGTCACATCACCACTATCCAGGCCCTTCAAGAGTTTCCTCTCAGTTGTCATCAACATAAAAGCCTCCAGATGGTCTTGAGACATGGTGCTTTGCAATCTATACTTGAAGAATTTCATTTGCTGAAAAGCTCCTCTCACAGCCTGCTTGAGTTACTGACAGAATTCTTCATCATCCATTATCTTCATCAGGCTCATCATCTCTGAGATTTTATCCTTATGAAGGGGGCAGGTTCAGAGTTTCACAGTGTCTTGTTAGGCTTCTTAATTCAGTTTGATGGGCTCAGCTATCATCAAACTTGATTAAATACCTGCTAAATCTTTCTGAGATTGTTTTCTAAATGACTTTTCTCCATTCTATCAGCGAAGTACTTTGGATCTTCTTACTGTATGTAAGCAAAATCTGTGTTTCGTTTGATTTAAACAGAGACCTGGTTTGTTCTGCCCCTCTATCTCATATTCAGGTTACTCTGGGTTCTCATCTGATGCCAATTCACCTGCCACAGCTTTCTTCTCTCATTCTTTTTTTCTGGCAGACCACCCTGAATCTCAACCTCAAAGTGAGTCAGTGCGATTACATGCACAGTTAAGTCGGGGTGTTGATTATAGCTCGACTAGGCCATTTAACTGGACTTCTGTCTTTGTCCCATTGTACAAGCATGGCAGGGGAATCGATTTATTGACCGAAGCTTGTCTGACTTTGCTGCGATAGGTGGGAAAATCCACCCCTTCAGCAAAAAAGTGAAAATACGGACAGCTTTACTGCATATTTCATATGTGTTGTACAATTTACTTTTTGAACAAATGAGTTTCGCACTGTCCCTTGCGGTTAGGGTTTTATCTAAAGGCAGATAACAATGCCATATTTTCAGCAACGTCTTCTTCTGTTTTGCATTTTTTTGTTCAACTTCTTGGTGAAAAGAACGCGGATTGGTGTGTGAATAACGTGGCCAAAGCGCTGATTTGTCTGTCTTCTAATTAGTAGATTAGGACAGAATTAATCAGAGAAGCAGCCGAGAGGCCCATAGTAACTCTGGAAGAGCTGCAGAGGTCCACAGCTCGGGTGGGAGAATCTGTCAACAGTATAACTATTGTTGTGCACAAATCTGGCCCTAAGAAGTCCCGTTTGCAATTCCACATGGCTTGTCGCAAACTGCAAACAGATTTTCTAATGGCTTCCTTTCAACAGTGGCTTTCTTCTTACTACTTTTCCATGGTTCGTGTATGAAGTCATAATTTAACAAAGGAAAACAAATGTTGCACTTTGCATGACAACCTTGTAGAGTCTGACAACAGGATGTGGGATAAAGGATGTGTGCATAACACCAACTATGCAACTGATCTGATTTCTTAAATAACAATGAGGAGAAGCCCTGATATTTACCCTGCATGTTTGTAGCTCCATCAATTGCATTGGCAACACATTTAGTCATGTTTATTTTAACATTCTTCAGAACCTACAGCTTCACAAATGCCACCTCTGTTGTTTTATCACAGTCAACAGCAGCAATAAGCCTCTTACTGATAGCATCAATGGCGTACCTGAGGATTACTGAGCATTGTTACTTGGAAGATAGGTTTGTGTTGTGTCAAGCTGTACCAAAAACTTACCAGCTCTCTTGACTTCCTCTACTACTCTCTTTGATCATTTGACTTATACTGTAGTTTCAGCAACTGTACGGTCAATAGTTTTTGACAGCAGGGGAACAAGGGACACTGTTTCTCCTCTACCTTAGAGTCCTGTAGTTTTGAATGCAGCTATATATATTTATAACTTTTAGATTTAAGATATTGTCATAGCTTCTTTGATACAATTTTTTGTATTATTAAAGAAGAAAAATAATAATATGTTTTAAAAATTATTTAAACATATTTAAATAATTGGTGTTGCCACTTACACAAGTGTAATATTATTTGTAGTCTAAAGAAGTTCGACCTGTAAGAACATCAGTTTCAAAAAAAGCAACTGAAAGAGCTGAACATTTTTACTAGATAGAAATCTATATGATATGAAGCTTAACTGCACTAAACACATGCTGGGTTTGAGGCTTTGTGCTCTAGGATTAGCTCACATTTTACAGTCTGTGACGATCTAGTCAATTGTAGATAAGACTGAATTCTTGTAATCATAATGCAGAAGGTTGATTTTATTTTTTATTTTTTACACCTTTTTGCATTTGTTAATGCTAAAATGAGCTCAGAATTATCAGTTGTAATTTGAAACACTTATTTTTTTAAATGGAATGCAAAATAAAAAAAAAAGACAACATATAAGTTTTGCCCTGCTAATCAGTCTAAGCTTCACGTAATTGTTCAGTAAATTTTTATTGTTTCGCACATGGAGGTATAACTGATACATGATGTCATTTTAACTGAACGCAGCCACAATGACTGATTCAAAACATTTCAATATACAATTAACTTCTGTTCTGTGGAACTTTTGCAGAAAAATGTAAAATGTGTACAACACTAATAACCTTCTAATAGAATCAACTTGGAATTTTGGTTGTTGATGTTGTTTACTTTTGCCTATGTAAATAATTAAATTCATGACAGGCACTTAAGACAGGTTTGGTACCTCAGGACATTTCTTTGACTTATTTAAAATTTTATTTTTTTCCTGCATAAATTAAATTTTCATAAATAAAATTATTATTTTAGACTAAAGACATAAAGCCAACACAAGCAATTTGATTTCCTTTTTTTAATACTCTCATGTCCTGCTAACCAAAGTGTTTTCTTTTTCTTTGTAAATTATCATTCGTCATATCATAATGAATGCTTTTCAGTTTTATACAGTGGTTTACAAAAGTATTAAGACAAGTGTTATATGTTATAGTTCTCCATGTGCACATTTAGAGATGTGCTAAATAGAATTAGCTGGTTAGGTTAGTTAATTAATAAAAGAGGGGGAAGAAATATTGGCTTAGGGCTTTACAAAGGCTAAGACCGGCAATGCAAGTTTGTGAAAAAGTAATCAAACTTTTTTGGTTTAAATGAAATGGTTGCATTTAATTTTGCAGATGTTTACATCAGTGCATTGTTTAGTTTATTTATAAATAATCACCATTAGCCTATATCATCGGAGAATAAAAATATTAATTAATGAATTAATCTTTAAAATGCTTTAGCCTTAATGATATTTTTTTTCCAAACATTAATTCTAAGAAATCATCAGATGCATTACATGTTTTGATTTGTTAGCTAAGCAGATATTTTAAATACACCTTCATGACATCATACAGCATACTGTAGCATGATTAATTCATCCTGCATGATTCATGAGAGTATATTTATTCTTACTTGTTTAGCAAATATTGTTAATATTAAATAAAAGTGGATTAAATCAACAATCCTTAAACATTTAAGACCAATAAATGTGGATAAATTATCTGACCTGAGGTAAATTAATGCTATAATTTTGTAAAGACCCTTTGAAATTACATTTGTCTTAACCCTTTGGGGGCAAATACATTGAAATGGAAACAGTCATGGCTGGTTGTGATATTAGGTGGTGATTAGGGCTAAAGTTGTTAGTAAAATGTCTGAGGTTTATCAATATAAGAATACCAAACAAGGTTGCATTTAAGTAGGACAAGATGTTTGGTGATCAGTTGCGTGCCTCACTTTATCATGCCATTTTGTGTATTTTTCGTACAACTATTGAATATTTTTTCGAGCTTAGTTACAAAATACTGCATTGTAAGATACTTGTTACAAAATAATAATCTTATGTTTTGCCAAAAAATTAAAAATTCTAACATTTAACAATAATCTCATCTTGCTTTTTTCTCTTTAACTTTGTATCTCATTACTACGTCAATTAGCTATGGCATCCCCTTGTGTCACCTAAGCAGCTCTGACCCCTTGAAGCATGACTTCACAAGAAAAGTGGGGGAGCAGTGGGTGCCCATGATCCTGCCACCAGTTTACTGGTATATGATTTATAATCAATTTTATTTAACTCACTTGGTGGCAGTGTTAGTGTTGTTGCTGATGAGTATATAGTCACATTATAGCATTGCTTCATTGAGAAGTCTAACGTTTTTTTCTTCAGTGGGAAAGTGATATCATTATGACGTAACATATAATAGAGAAGGGACATTATGTTTACTACTTAAATAATTGACCCAAAGTTTGATTTCCTATGTTGTACTACTTAAGTATAAATGTGTCATTAATGTGCTAACAAGCGCAGAAGAGTGCCATCTGTCTCTGCAAAATTTCCATGACTGCTATCTTATTGCTGCTTAGAAAATTGGCAATTATGATGAATTAAATCTGTGAAGACTGCTTCTTCTTTTATAATCAGCAACTCCATTTGGGCAGTTACTTCTGGATGATTTCATGTACTGAAACACTCATCCAGATTGACATTATCAAAGTATGCAGGTATGTACTTAAAAAAAAAAATGTGTTCATGCTGTATTCTTTTCTGGAAAATAAAGAATACAAAAAAAATGCTGTTAATTAGAAAAATGTTTTGATACATTTAAATTATTATAATTATTATTTTTTATACTGATCTGAGGTAATCACAAGGGGGTTTATAATGATAATGTTTTAATAGACCTGGCCCCCTGTCATTAGCTTACCTAGTGTAATTTGTATGTATTAGGGTTCTGGTACTGATAATATTATTAATCTAATCCTACAATTACAGGATAGATATGTACTCCGTTTAGCTGTTTAAATTTAGGAAACCAGTGTTTAATAGTGAATTTTACTACAATGGTATTCAGATAGCTTATTCTGTTATTCAAATGTTTCATAGAAAATGAAATATAAAAGAACTAGACCATGCCTTTTAATTCTTAGTTCTGGAGGTAGGGATTTAGATAAATAATCTTTAATAGTACACTATACGACTAGTTGTTTTTGTGTGATACCTGGTATGAATTACCTTTGTAATAAGTGATGCATGTTATTTTTTTTTTTATTTATGTGAAAGAAATTATTAAAATGTAAAAAAAAAACAAAAAAAAACAACAACACTAGAAATCTCTATATGTCTAATTTATGATTTAGCATGGCTGCTGATTTAATGTTTAATGTATTAAAACAAATAAGAACTGCAGCAGCAATCACACCATCCAGTAGATGGCTGCATTGCACAAGGAAGAAAGAGTCACATGAATATTCTTGAGGGTAATATAAAAAGCCTCATTGCACCCACTTGATGTGGGCATGTAGTGTACATCTTAACAAAAAATCATTGCTAAATTACAAGAGAATATTTCCATTGTGCAGAATAACAAAACACTGTCATGAGAATAAAAACTACCTTTATTTCTCTACTGTATATAATCCACTAATACACTTATTCCAGCGTTTCACTTTGCTTGTATACAATCAAGGTGGAAGGTTTTCTCAGTTCGCCGGAGCCATGATTGGAGTGCCTGCTTCACATCTGTAATGTTGGCCTCCCAGGAACACCATTAATGGCCCAAACATGTGGTCTGTACAAGGATGTGACAATAACTCCCATCCAAGTTCCTTTACTGTCCAAGTGGCGTTCTTGAATGATGTACAGTCCCCACAGACTGATGAGTCTCCTTTGCAAATTGGTACCCATTAGGCATTCTGCTCACTGAATGTTCACGAGAATGACTGCAGTGGGTTTTGAGCCAGGATCCTCATTCACAGACTTGTGGCGTCCTTTAAATCATTTGCAACATTTAAATGTTTTACTGATGGTAATGGTCTCATCACTATATTGTGCTTTATTGAAGACTTCTGTTTTATGCCTTCATTTCATAATTTGACTTGAACGCTCCACATACTGTAGATTTTAGTTTTCTTTTGTTGGGGCTCAGAAATCGATCAACTCTTCGTGTTCAAATACAAAATTACTTGTACAAGTCTATGTGGAAAGTGCATTGCTTATTTTGTAGGAGATAATATGGGTAAATACAATAATGCTTTTTTTTTCTTTTCAAATAAGATAAGTAAAAATGGTGATTTGGCTAATATCTGTGACAAATTTAGTATGTGATTGTATGATGTGATAAGAGTAGAACAAAAAGTGTATAATATAAGAATGGAAAATATATCATCTACAAATGCACTTCTGATAACAGAGAGAAATGACAATTGGATAACCAGCTGAATGAACAGCAGCAGAGGCGTAGGTTGGGTGGATATTATGAAATATTTCATGACAGGTCCAAATGCCTATTCGTGGGTGGTGAACATAACACATGTAGCACAGCTCAATATACACTATATGCGTCAAATAACACAGTTTTACACAATAATTGCGTTATACTCATGTTTATAAAAGTTTAATAAAGTCACCTGTCCATCTGTATTTAAGGGCCACAAATGGCAAAAGAAAGCACCCCTTAGTTTGTTTAACTTTTTATTTGCTACCAGCTGCTAAGGTGAGAAAGAGGATGAAGTTGTCAGGACTGTGAAAGCATCTATTGTAGCTATGTAGCTGCAGTCTGAGATTAGGGATATTGAGGTGAGAGTCAGTAAAGTACTGCAAGTTAAATAAAGGAGGAAAAACTGAATAGTAGACCTGGTTTAATAATAATAATTTTATTATTTCCAATTACTAGCATGCTATTTTATTCTTTTTCGGTTGAATGCGTCTGCTGTGGCAATCGCCTCACAGGAACAGCCAAAAGAATAAAAAGTAGAATAACGAAGCAAAAGTTCCAACGCCTGTTAATGCTATTTAAATAGCCATATCTGTTATTGACAGATTGTCTTATTGAAAATGTGTGAGTGTGTCTCATATCTATTTAATTGTACAAACGGTGCAGTGATTGTATTTAGCACATTTTCTCACCTACTGTACATCTGAAATTTATTCATTGCTGTGCTACTTAACAAGATTTTTAAATACCTTTAAGCAATAGTTGATCTACTTACCGAACGGACTACAGCTAAACTACCTTGTCAACACTAACAAATTGCATGAATGGTTAAAAAAGTATTGAAGAAAATATAATGTGTCAAACTCTTAAATAATTAAAGTGGAAGGATTCAACCAAAAATGTACTTGCAAAAGTAAATTAATTTAAATGTACTCAAGTTTTAAAAAGAAAAAAGTAGATGTTTTAATATATGTTAAATCAAATTATGCACTCATCATGATTTGAAGTGAAAAGCAACTTTTATTACCGCTAAAAAACATGATTTTAATTAAAAATCATTTATTCTGTAATTTTATGGGTAATATGCATGACAAATTATACACAGATGAACAATAAATTTCTCATAAACAAAAATATGTACATGTTAAAAACTAATATTTACCCTTGCTTAAAAGTTTTGCCTAGCCAAATTAAAGCTTGTCTTACTTGGCATTGAAATAAAATGTATGGTAAAAAAGAACAGTTACTTAGTTTTTAGCTCAATATTTAGGTTCTGTTTTAATATTCTTTCCGTGTTCAGTGCCCAGTCAGTCAAAGCAAAAATGGAGATCACAGAAAGAAAGAGGGTTTTATGACTCAGTGCTGCATAGTTCATTGTCTGGCCATGGCACTGAGTCAGCAACTGCAGAGATCACAATGAGGGTCCTATGAATCTGAGTAGACAGATTTCAAATGGAATTGTACTGATGACCCCCGTCTATGGCTTGAGTAAAGTTAATTTCACCAGAGATCATCAGTATCTCAATGGATACAATTCTTCAGTGAAGCTCCCATGAAACATCTTCGGTTATAAGGTTAAAAACACCTCTCTAAGGTTATTAATTCCTGATAGATGGATTTCCATTGCCCTAACCTTGCTGCGCTAGGGTTGGGGTTCGATTCTGTGTACATTTGCATGTTCTCTGTGTACTAGGTGAAGTTCTTCTGGGTACACCAGTTTCCTCTTAAAGTCCAAAGACAAGCAGATCAGGTGAATTGGAGTTCCCAAATTACCCATTGGGTGTGTGTGTGTGTGTGTGTGTGCCCTGTGATGGACTGGCACCTGATCGAGGGTGTACCCTGCCTCATGATAGCAGAATAAGCAGTAAAGAAGTTGAATGAATTAACTTCCTTGCAATTAAAAATATGTAAATTGATTGAAAGTAAATGTTGTCTTTTCACAAAACTTTTATATGCTATGGCTCCACCATTATGTTTTGACCCTAGTGCCATCGGCTATCTGGCAGATTGCTTCAAAAGGTGTCATGGATTTACTTTTGGATAGTTTATCACGATCCCAGATATCTAGTCTGCAGATTGTGTCTTTTAGCGCTTTAATACCAGGAGCCTTCTAACCCCGTGCATAGTGTTCTTGGTTTTCTGGTGTCAAGGGAATACATGTATCTAAGGGACTGTATTACTAACTAAGTTCCCACAGTCTTCTACATGTATATTAATAAATTGAAGACTGTGGTAAAATCTTGGATTTGAATTTCACAGTACCATTTATCACAAGCTACATAAAAAAATAATCGGATAAAATGTCGTTAATGTTTAGCATGAATTGTGAAGATCCTTCTTTTGAGATGTGAGGCATCAACTTTTTGACATTTTGGCGAACAGAAAAAAAACTCCATGCTTGTATAAGTGAGATCTGTTAATGGTATAAGACTGTAAAGAAAAATCACAAACCAATTAAATATTTTCAGAGTTTTACTTTTCCTCTTTGTGTTCTTTAAAATATTTATTACAGAGAGATACAGAGAGAGATAATACAGAGAGAAAGCAAGATGGAGAGTGAACTTAAGTTCAAAAGTCTGGTAGCTGACATATATTTGTGCTTCCATGCTTGTTAACAATTAAAAATAAAACTTATATATATATATATATATTAAATATATATTATATATATTAAAAATATATACATTTCTCAGTACAAAAACATATAAGCTCGTTACCATTATCATAAGTTCATAAAAAGTTCTACTTCTTATTTGTGGTTAATTTTAAGTGAAAATAACACATTAGTGTGTATGCACTTGTGGTCAGAAGTTTACATATCCTCAAAATAATCATGGCAATGTTGGACTTTGTTATTGTATGAATGATTGTATAACATACATCAGTGATAGTAAAAAAAAACGTAATAATTTGGTGCACAGGCTCAAATATACATAGAGCACACGTATTAATTGGCTGAATGCCCCTTAGCAGGCATCATCTTCAGTGGATGCTTTTGGTAACTATCCACAAATGTTTGACTACATATCTTTGCAGAATTAATTGTTTTTAGTTTAATTTGTTGATTTTATCCAAATGAAGACGGGTTCATTGTTGAGTCTGGTTTCTTTCTATTGCCATTTCAGGGAGTTTTTCCTTGCCTCCATTGCCCAGGGCTTGCACATCAGGGACAAAGTGATCATTTTGATTGATATTTTCCCACATTTTATGCACACTTCCATAATTTTCTTTTAATTTTGTAAGCTGCTTTGTGACAATGTTTATTGTTAAAAGTGCTATTCAATTAAAATTACATTTCATTGAAGCAATATTATTTATTCATGTGGACAAAACTTTTAAACAAGGTTCTTAAATGTTTAAAAGGGTTGAAGAATTAAATGCTTAAAGTAAGGTTGGTTTTTCCATTTCAGAAACTGCTTTAATGTGTTATTGGAGTAATTGTCCTGACCACTGGCTGCAAAACTGCTGACCACCATGCTTAACATATGGTTCAGTGGTATTGGGGTTGAGTGCCTCGTCTTTACTATTCCAAACATAAAGGGCTTTTATTTTGTTCATGTGGTTAGCTTTAAATTTTTATCTAGCTTAAAAGGTGTTGGACCAGGGGCTTATGGTAGTTTCCAGTTCATGGTAGGCCTATGCATTGGGTTGTTCCTGACCATGCAAACTAATTTAATTTAATTTGAGGATTTGACAGTTAAATAATTTCACCTCCAAATAGTTTTACCCACTTACAGTTGTTTGAACCAGTCTTGGATTCTTAATTTCTTTAAATATGTCGCCCAGAATCATTCCCTACCATTCTCCTCCTAAGATTTAATTGGAGTTTCCCATTGTACTGTGAGTCAGTCAATCCAGTAAGTGCTGTCAAACAAAACCTTTTTGTGTTGGCACAGAGGAGCTACTAAATATAGTAAAAAATGATCACTAACAAATTGAGAGGCCATGGGCTTGGCAAATGAATAGACATTTCAGACTTTCAGTGGCATTGATTTAATCATCTAAGTGGGTGTATGTATGTTTCTGACCCTGTATGTATATTTTTGCCCTTGTATTAATATAAAAGAAAGAAATAGGAATAAATGAAACATAAGAGGAAATGAAACATTGGCTCCGACATCTTAGAGTTTTCTGCTATTGATGTTAAAGATCTGCTAAAGATGATGCTAAAGATGTTTGTTGTACAATTATTCTGTCCCAGAAAAAGTTCAAAAGATCTATTGCATGCCCAATGTTGCCATTACATTCATATTCAGGCGATTCAGTGTATGCTTCTGACCAGCACTGTAGCTGGAAGACAATCAACAACATTGTTTGTCTAATGCAGTGTAAAAAGGATGAATACTACCCAGGCCATACTGAGGCTTAAGATTCTGCGAGTTAATAACAAGACAAGAAATATGTGTTGTTGTTGTTTTTTTATTATTATTGTCTTGCAGTAATTATTTTTGATTGTACCTGCTCCCAATATTTTGAACAAATTTAATTGACATTAATTTCCAAAAATGTAAACAAATTGGTAAACCAGCATAGCCACCATGACAAAAGAAGACTGACAGTAAATGCTCTTATACCTTTTTTATACTCCTGGCATTCTTTCTATCAGTCAAGAAGTCACCTGAAATGGTTTACCAATAATCTTTAAGGAGTTCTCCAAGGTATTGAGTACTTCCCAGCTGCTTTTGTGCTTTTTTCTGGTCCAACTTATCCCAAACCATCTCAGGTGGATTTATATTGGGTAATTGTAAAGGCCAGGTCATTGGATGCAGCACTACATCACTATCATATTTGGAAAAATAGCTCTTCCCAAGAAGAAAAGAGCTAAAAATAACTCTTACATGACCTAAAGGTGTGTTTGTCCTGGTCATTGTCCTGTTGGAAAACAAATGATGATCCAACTAATTGCAAACCAGATGGGATGGCATGTCCCTGAAAAATGCTACAATGATGGACTGTCTTTTCTATTTACTTAAATGAGTGTTTCTTTGCCATAGTAGGTTCTCTGCACAAGACAAATGATGGTCTAAAGCACATTAAGAAGGCAAAAAAAGTCACAAATGAACACTTGACAAGACACAACTGTGAATTGAAAATCATTTCAGGTGACTACCTGGTAAATAAAATGAGAGAATGCCATAAGTGTGGCAAGCTGTCATCAAAGCATAATGTTACCACTTTGGACAGTAGAAAAAAATTAAAACAACGTATTCTGGGGTGTTTAAACCCTTTTTAACTACACAATTCCATATGTGTTCTTTTATAGCGTAGATGTCTTTAGTATCCGTGTTCCATGTTAAAAATAATACAAATAAACAAAAACCACTAGAAGGAGAAGGTGTGTCCAAACTTTTGACTGACCACAAATCTTTAGAAAACCTTCCACTAATGACATTTTGGTTGCCCTAATGATACTAAGATCATATCACACCACCTATTCTGTGTCCTATATTCTAAGATAGTAGCCTAACATGATAGACGGGAATTGCTTTGTCCCAATTAATGCAGGTCATGATCCACTGTCTTTGTTTTACATTACTGCATTGTATCCGAATTGAAATATGTCTTGCAGGCTGAATTTCATGTTTGATGAGCAAACTGCACACTTCATTGACTGTATTATATACATCATTCAGCTGATAATCATCCCTTAATACCACTGTCTAACAATGAGAAAATGTGTGAATTGATATGCAGGTGTGTGTGTGTGTGTGCGTGTGTGTGTGTGTGCGTGTGTGTGTGTGCGTGTGTGTGTGTGTGCATGTGTGTGTGTCTGACTCCTGTATCCAGCATGTATCAGTGCAGAATTTTACAGTATGGTCATGACCTTTTGAACATGGCTTGAGATTATATCTGTTCATGCAATGTGAATATAAAGGTTACAGGTTTATCACTTGTTCCTATATTCTAAAGACATGCTATCTGTGTCATAATGGAAAAGATAAGATACTTTCAAGACATTCAAATGCAAGAACAATGCTGATTTTAGCATTTTAGCGAATAGTTTCACTTGTTTTCTGTGCTTTAGTACCACCGAAAACAGCTTTTCTATTAAAAATTTATCAAAGCAGATAACCTCGTCCATTGATAATGGTCTCCTAGGGAACTGAGTGTATCTGCTTCCAAAATAAAAATAGATTCTGAACATGGTAATGTTCAGCACTTTTTTCAAAGGGTTTTATTAATATTTCTCAACCCTGATTTTCACTAGAATACGCCTTCTTTTACTGTTTAGAGATTTTTTTTTTCCTTCAGAGTAGCTGTTTTTAAGTCTAACGTTATTTTCTTTGGTTACCAATCAGTATATGGGGTTAGACATTAGATAATACACCACATCACTACTGAATTTGTTATACTGATTGATCAGTAGGTGATGAATTTTTTATAACAGCAGCTCACACAGGTCCTGAGTCGAGGCAAATCTTAGATTTTTAAATTAATGCTTTGCAGGGACTTGGATGATGGATGCTTAATAGAATATAATAATAATAATCATCATCATAATTATCATAAGGCAGCATGAATTTGTGAGTGTGTGCATGCATTTGCCCAATGATAGACTGGCAACCTGTCCAGAGTGTGCTCTGCCTATTGCCCTGAGTCCCCTGAGCTCCAGGCCCACCATGACCCTGTACAGGATAAGCGCTATAGAGCATGATAGAGAAGGTAGTGACTATACTACTACTACTACCACTACTTATAATAATAGCTTTCTCTAAGAAAACATTTATTTAGCATACATTTAAAGGGTCTTTGGGTTCGCTGCTTTTTCTCACAGAGGAAAATCTTCAGGCCAGACAGCTTTGTTCTTACTGCTTTCTGGATAACATAAAAAGCTGTTTTTTTGACTTATTAAACTCAAGAGAAAGAGAAAAATGAGAAATCAGTGAGGGAATGACTGTTATAGCTAATATAAAATAACTGATAATAGGACTAACTCGTTTAACAATTAACAGTAAATTTAACTACAGTATACTGTAAATAAAAAAAATGTAATGTGTTATCCTTTAATAAATCTATTGCCATGTTGTCGAGGTATAAAGGGAAGAATAAACTTATATAAATTAATAATGCTGTTATTGGAAGAAATAATCAGGTTTGTGGTGGTAAAATAACTCCTCTTCATGTCTGGGGGTATCATCCCACAATGCCATCAATTGATTTGTTTTCCTATAACAGTACTCTGATAAGTGCTTTTTCCCCTCTTTACTTAATTCATAGCAAATATGTCTCTTGTGAATACAGTAATTAGTTGGCTTGTCGATAGCTTATTAACAATTTATTTTATATTCTATCTGAATACTGTATCTTCTTTACGTATCATTTTATTCATTTTACTACTGTTCATTATGCCTCCAATTTTAATACCCAAAACCTGCCAGGCATTTTCACTATAATAGAGTTTGTCTGCTGTGGTATCTAACATCTTTTTGTCAGAGAACGGCCCAGTAATTTGAAGTTTGCAGAGTAAATAGAGCTCTGTAGTGAACACATACAGCTCAGAGCAGTGATTTATAATTTATTATCTCTTTGTATGTCTTCTGTTGAGAAAGTGGATTGAAACCACAATTACTATAATTTTACTCAACATTACATAACCTGAACATTTTACTAGAAACAGTACTCATTAAGAATGCAACACCTACAGTATAAGGTAAATCTTGTATATGAAACATTAATATTCCCTTTATATCGCCGATTAACTTCTGAATTCAATATTTATATTTATCACAAATAAATAAATGCTTTTACCCTGCATTACATTATTATGGCTTAAGTAAATACATGTTTAAACACTATTTAAAAAACATAGTTTTAACAGCATTAAGTGTATGCAGCAGGGGGAAAATACTTATCAAGGTCAGCCTATTTAGCATTTTGTTTACCACAATGGTGACACGAAAGGACACCACATGGCATAAAAATTTAATGCAACGATCATAAAGTTCATCCAAAATATTGTTAAGTGAAAAATACAAAGATAAAGTGGAGGTGTTTTAGCACTCCCCAGAGCTTTAGTCAGATTAATATCCACCATGTTACCAAGCATGCTTTTTTTTTTTTTTATAATACTCTTAAACATCCTTTTTAATGACATGAACAAAACAATACATGGTCAACTGGTTGCTTGTATTTGCTTTACTGGTCCATGTATGCTTGACATGTAACCGAATATGGGTATACTATTCAGACAAAAGAGACAATTATACAGACATAAATAGGAGGCACAGTGCATTTACAGTAATGGAGGTTAGTAATTTGAAGTAATTAGGGTTAAAATAGTCAGGGTCGCACATTACACACAATTATGATATGATATGATAGGATATGATATGATATTTGATTTTAAGGCAATATTGTGATATTTAACAATAGCATGGAATTCAATCCAATGCAAAATGATGTCTGTAGAGATACAGAAAGGAGCACAAATAATACAGATACACATACTGTACACTACAATAAATTAAATACACTATAATTGTGTTGCAGTCCTACCAATTGCTCATAGTACAAAATAACAACATAACAACATATGGTAATCAAATAAGGATAATGACATATTTCAAGTGATCATATCTGTAGTAATATTTTCAGAAGTGCCAGAACTACACAAACATAGTAAGGAAAATTACAAGTACAACTAAAAATATACTCCACTACAATAGAATTACAGTACCACTTAAAATTTATACCCAAGTTGAAGTACTAAGTATATTATCTAAAATGTAATGTAATGTTATATTGCAAGAGTATTAGTACTTTGCAAATAAACATAATAAACAACATTTTAACATAATTGAAGTTGATGACGTTGATAATATTAATGTGCAAGTCTAGCACAGATTGGTTGTGACAAAATTTAACATGAATTAAACAAATAGCGGGTAGCACTGTTAGCCTTTTTTTCTTACATTGCTAGCTTAGCTAAGCCATTTGAGAGGCTTGCAAAAGGAGCCAGAAGAATCCACAGCCCAGAGACCAAATGGGTGGGATCCATTGGCCAGGTAACGGTCAATCACATTGGTGCACTAACCAATCCGTGCTTTCATAATGATTTGTCAGTGCTTCTGTAAACTTGGACTTGGATTGGGAATTGACTGGTGGAATGTTCTGGTTTTTATTCGGTTCTTCTTGTGTGGGCTGTACTGTACTGTAGCTTAGTAGTGATATGGTGTGAGTGACACTGTAAAACTTAGGTTTAGATTAGAAAATCAATGTGTTTTTGTGGAATTGTCTGCTGAAAAGTAATCAACCCCTGTTTAAGGCCCCCATTCCACTGAGCCGAATTTGCAACCGATGACTCCTGACAATAAAAATTAAATTTCCCCAATGTGGGACAATCACCCAATAAAACTGGCTCTAAAATCGCTGCGGCGGTACCAAATCGATTAATTTTTTAAGCACGGCGACCCCACATCAAGCCCTTAAGGATTTTAACAAATTTGTAAGCACATAAAGATGAATCTACAGTGCATTTTGACCTGAGCAATAAGCACATGTAATAACGTTTCAATAGCAAGCTGTAATGTAATTTATTAATGTTCTACTGATACTTTAATTACTGATGATGAAATCTTACCGTCACTACCCAAATAAAGCGAAATTAAAAGTATTAATTAAACTATTACGGAGGTGGTAACAATATGATAATGACCTCATATCGTCCTGTTAACAGACAGATGTCGATCTACAGGTACAGTATAGACATTGTCTACTGACATAGACATATGTCCTGCCTGAACCTTTTCACATACACAGTATTACTATTGATATACTATCACTGGCATGAGACTCCAGAAATTAACCACAAGAGAAAGCTGCAAACAAATGCACCTGCTATAACATTAAACAGTGGGGGTTGTGATATAGTATGTTATAGGCTATGTTATGCAAAGATAGAAATAAATGTCAGTATTTACAGTGACATTAACATATTTGCATTGAGTTTAATCATGTTGCACTTTTAATATTCATAAGACACTCAGAAGCAAATAAACAAGATCAAAGAACATCACTGTGATGCCTGAGATGGATGGATGGATGGATGGATGGATGGATGGATGGATGGATGGATAGATAGATAGATAGATAGATAGATAGATAGATAGATAGATAGATAGATAGATAGATAGATAGATAGATAGATAGATAGAGAGATTTACAATCATACATAGCATGACAATCTAACTTAATATTTGGGATCTTTATTTTACATTTTCTTTTTTTTCTTCTTCTTTTGTATCAATAATGATTTTTACTTTGACTGTACTTTCTCCATTTATTATTATTATTATTATTATTATTATTATTAGTAGTAGTAGTAGTAGTAGTAGTGCTGTGATTATTATTATTATTATTATTATTAATTTTATTATTATTATCTTTGCTTTTTGCTTTCTTCTTTAGTATTTTTTAGCCCTAGTGTCACTTTATGGTTGACTGCACAGTTAAATGCGTGCTATATTTTAATCAGTTTATTTATGTTATTATTTTGTGACTTGATTCTAAGCTATGGCAGTACGAGTGTATCCAGGAGCCATCATACATCATGCATAATATTGCCTGTTTTGTAGGATCTATCTTAATAAAGTGTGTTTGCTCCTGAATGTTGCTGTAAGTATAAATAGTGATGCACTGTTTTTGTATGATTAACCTTATTGCAGATATTTTCATTTTCTCAGTCCTCCTAGAATGTACAAAATCTCATCCATGCATGGTACGGTGTCTGGTGTACGCGCGGTGGGGACGTCACATGCATGTAGGTGCAAAACCATGCCCTTATTATATATATATATATATATATATATATATATATTATAAGAATAAAAATTATATGGTAAATTTGTCGTTAGGTTTTTTAAAATAAAATTAACAGAAATTGTTAAACCTGTCAAAAGACATTTTAGATTAAAACATTTTTATTGTGCATCAGATTTTAACGTCTTTCAATCATGTTTAATCTTCATTATTTTGGTTAAAATACACTTTGTTAATTTTGTCATTACATCAATCTACATTTACTATGAGGATTTTTGGCTGCCGAACAGGTAAGCAGGTGATAAAAAACAATAATGACTCCCTAAATGAGCCTAAAAATCAATAATGACTAGATTACATCACTTATAAATTGATACCAAGACATTAACAAGGCGTTAATGTAAAGATGAGGCAGCCAAAATTTTTTACCATGCTCTAATTTTTCCCCTGACATTAATGACGCTGACGCACACAAGAGAATTTATACCGAGCCCAAAAAAGTGTGTAAGCAGCAGTTACCATCTACTTACGTGCTCGCCAGAGGTCGTAACCAATTTGCATTGGTGTTGATTTGGGAGCAAATTCGGCTTGGTAGAGTGGAGGTATAAAATATAGGTAATACAAGTACAATTTTGTTATTGAAAAATGTAGTGAACAGAAGTAAAAAGTAACACATATTAAAAAAAGATACTTGAAAGTAGTTAGGAATAGGAGTAGTTGTACTTTGTTACTTGCCACCTTGTTTTTAGTTGGTATTATTAACTAGTTGAATTGCAGGCTAGAATTATGCTCATGCCCAAATGGAAATCTTACACTTAGCCATACATTTCTTAAAAATGTTTGGGGAGCCTAAATAGTGTTTAAAGCAAGTAAATAACACGGTGGACACATTGGTCTGAAATTGATTTCCATTACTTGCTAGCACCATTAGTCTTGTGGCTTTAGTGCAAAAAAAAAAAAAATGTATAATAAACTTTATATATATATAATGTATGCAGTACACATTTGACATTTGTGGGAAATTTAAAATTGTGCAAATTTGATTTTACATAAGCGGATAACACCTACAATGGATTTTAAAATGAGAATCCGTGAATAGGGTAAATTATGTCTGGATGAAGCTGAAACAAATGTTGATGTTGAAAAATAGAAAGAGAAGGGAAAAAAAAGCTTATTCCCACAAGCAATAGTTTTCACTAACAACTCTGAATAGGATGGCTCTATCACATCTGTGTAATTGCACCTTGCAGGAATTATTTGAATAATGCGGATATGCAATTACATGACACACCTTTCACTCATAGTTGTGTATATCTGGTACATTTTGTTAATTCACTACATTCACATTTCTACCTGTTTTTTTTATATGCATACCACTGCTGAATGTTCAGTTCTGATTGGTCAGAAGATAAAATTACAGGTTTGTTTTATATCAGTGAACTCATTTTAATGCATTTTTGTAAAAAATCTTGTTTCATTGTTGATATTGTAGAACAGCCCTTCAGTCTTTAAGGAACTAGCTTAGGTGAAGTTTTCTAGTAACTCTGGTAAGAAAAACTTATCTAACTTAACATAGAGAACAATATTATAATATTTACAAAAATGTAAGTGTTATCTATGTACAGTATAAGTCAATTACAAGACTTCATAGAGTATGTTGCAGTAAAATAATACATTTCAGATGATGAGTAATGCTCTGCTTGGTTGTGGGCAAAACCACATCAGCATGTTGTTAATTATTTTCTCATCACTGCACACCCCAAAAATAATATATAATTTTTATTCCCAAGGAATGTGAACTTTAAGTAGTTATTGTGTTTAAGCATTACTTGTTTCAGTTCACCATTAAATTTACATCTTTTTTTTAAACATAATTCAGTGATTAGGAGGAATTTGTTCTTTTCTGAGTGTATGCATTTAATCCTCTCAAGTGCATTACTGCTAAAGGAAAACTCTTGCTCTTCTGACTATATTTACCCAAAATTGATTTTCTGCCTTTGAGTCCATCTTCGCATCCTCACTGCTTGGCACGTGGTCACATTGCGCTCTTTCAAGCATATTCAACAGCAAAGTATCAAGTATGGAATGAATATTTTATATACAAAAAGTCTTTAAATGATTAATCGAGGTAGCAGAGTTTAGGTGGCACTGTGCCAAAGGCTGAGTCCTGCAGTGGTGATGCGGGGGTGAGTGTCTGAAAACAGCAGTGAGTTTTGGATGGATCGTCAGGTGTGGGAACATCAGCATAGCCAAGCGGAACAGGTGGTGGGTCTGCGAAGGTGGAATCCAATTTGGCGCAAAGACCTGCAGCAGAGATTAAAGGCTGAAAGCAAGAGGACACTGACAGCATGACAGCGAAGACCTCTCGACATGAGTCACTGGCAAACTTCAGATAAGAACGGAGGATTTTAGAGTTTGTACAGATTTCAGAGTAAAAAAAAAAAAAGGATTATTAACGGTTACAATATCACAGTGCTGTTGAATCCTTGAAGTCTGATCGATCAGGAAGTCTTTTCTATAACAGCAACTCTGACAGCAGTTCAGCTGCAAGGTTTATTTTAATTCCCTCATTCTAATACATTATCATTTCAATAGGACTTGTATGCTGGATGCTGACAGAAACTGATGTGTGCTTATTGATATGGTCACATGTTTATTTCTGTATCTAGGGTAGCAGTCAGAGGTAAAGTCCGAGTGCTTTTTAGTTTCTTGGTGATGACAAACTGCTCAAGATGTGGGTGGCAACAGAATTCTACTTCATCAACATCCCACTGTGACCCGCAGATTTGTTCACCATCTGATGTTTGCACTGGTTTACACTCGGGCTACAAAGCTGATGCAGTTTAGCCACCTGATCCCTTATGTCCAAAAGTACTGTAAGTACCCTCTCTTTTAATTATATGTGTTTTTTTGTAAAAACAAAATAAAGATTATCTGATCGTAGCTGGTTTCGGTAATAGGTAAATACAACCTCAGAGAAACAACAACATACTGTATAGCTTTTTACAGTGCCATTGTTTATTCGACAAAAATTAAACCAACGAGATAAATTGTGAATCCACCTTCAGCAGCAATAATCTGATGTAATATTTTTCTCTATGACTTTATCAGTCTCTCAAATCATTTTGGTCCATTCTCTTGATGCATCATTTCAATTGATTTGCGGTCTGGACTTTGACTAGGCCATTCCATCTATTTTTCAGCCATTTTGATGTCGATTTGCTGTTTTTTTTTTTTTTTTTGGTCTTTGTTTTGTCGCATGACCAAATCTTTTTGCTTATTTTACCTATAAGACAAATGGCTTCACACTTGCCTCTGGAATATTCTGGTATACAGAGAAGTTTATAGTCAACTTAATGACTGCAGGGTGCCCTGGTCCTGTGGCCACTAAAACAAGCCCAAATCATCACCACACCACCACCATGCTTGATAGTGTGTACTGTATGAAGTGTTTCTGCTGAAAAGCTGTTTAGTTTTTCGCTAAACATGTGCACCCTATACATACTTGAGCTGTTTCTTGCTTTTTTTTTTTTTTTTTGCTTTTTGTATTTGAATATTATTTTTTTACACTAATTTCTTGACAAGCAATATTTGTGCCGGCTTAGCTTTTGAAAGAAAAAACAACAACAACAACAACAACAGAAAAACGCCCTAGTATAAGCTTTTCAGTTGTTGTACATTATGTGCAGCAATGTATTGAGGTTATTAATTTAACATTATTCCAACATCATGTATTGAACCAAGTAATTCTAACTTGAAATCTTTAACTAGAAATCCTACTGGTTATGAGTTGAAAATTTAATTTAGACTTTATTTAGATAACAAAATATAAACTATACATACATGCCCAGTCTACAAAGTAAAACAAAACTAAAAAATAGGATCCTTTTATTTCTATCACTTTTCTGTACTTTTCTGGTTCTATAACTTTTCGGTACACATGTATTTTGGTACAATTAGAACATTCAGCTGCACAGTAAAGTTTAGCTTGAATTAATGGATTTCAGTTGCATTGTGTCCTAAACCACACCACCAAATCTGTGTCACTTTGTTGCAGAACGGAATGTGGTTATATATATATATCTGGGTGGGCTTTCAATATTAGCTCTTGTCCAATACAATAAACGTGACTCCATTTATAATATTAATTTTGGAAATCTGGGTAAGGTTGAATTTGTTAAATGTCACGTTTAACTGTCAACACAAGTCTTAAATTAATCAGAGGGGGCGTGAATAAGAAAATCTATAATTGAGAACAAATTTAGTTTCTGTTACTAAACAGATGGCTATATTAACTTTTGGAGTAAGGCCATAAGCAAATGTATGGATGACTTTTT
This sequence comes from Clarias gariepinus, assembly GCF_024256425.1. Lineage (NCBI taxonomy): Eukaryota > Metazoa > Chordata > Actinopteri > Siluriformes > Clariidae > Clarias > Clarias gariepinus. The sequence goes on along the minus strand of NC_071118.1, from coordinate 10,329,195 downwards.
TTTTTTTTTTTTACTACTTAGGAACTTTAAATTTTATTATTTATTTATTTAAAAGAGAGATTTAGATAAATCTTTGTAGTATGGGTGATCTAGTTAGTTGTGTAAACTCACCCTGTATCAGATCAACACTGGCTTCTATCTTCTATTTAATCTCCATATTTTTTGCTTTTTAATAAATTTTTATATATTTTTTAAATCATTTTCACTGCCCATGAAGAAATGTCAGTTGTATGCTAATTAAATGATTTTATAGAAGCAAATACATAAAAAATTGAGTTGTACGCATTTTTCATATCCATAATTCATCTGGGTGCAAAAGCCAGATGCCTTTTTAAATGGTTCTTTTACACACACACACACACACACACACACACACACACACACACACACACACACACACACCATGATAGTTTTAATTAAGGCATATGTACAGTATGTTTTACCCCATGATGCAATAGGTTACACACAGAAATCACTCAGAGATAGACCAAAATAATTGTTTGTCTGAGTTTACTTAGTCTACTTTCAAGTGAATTTTAGTGCAGTTCAGGTACAGTAGTACGGTAGGGAGAAAATTATTTGACTCTGAATCACAAAACTACAGGAAATCAAATAAACATTTTTTTTTGCAAAACTTAGCCATGATGTGCAAACAGGTCCAACTAACAAAAAGAAAAACATTGCATGCATTACACACAGTCTTTTAAATAGTAAATAATGTTGTAACAATAAAGTAACAATAATGTTGTCCCATTAATCTACATACAATAAAATATGCCATTTACATAAGTATTGGGACCTTTGCAATGTTAAGATGCCACAAAATATTTTTCTCAAGTGACACTCCTATCATTTGTCCTTGAAATTATTTAAATTCAATTCAATTCAATTTTATTTATATATCGCTTTTAACAATGGTCGTTGTCTCAAAGCAGCTTCACAAAAATAAAAGAAATTCATTTTTTCAAATAAAATAATAATGTGATGAGGGCGGGGTTTCGACTGGCAACCATCATGCTTTGAGGGAGGGGTTGTTGTGTGTTCACTCTGTTGGGGAAGGGTGTTTGGGTTGGTGGTTTCGGCCAGGTTGTGTGTGTGTGTTAGATGTGTGTTCTATTGATCGTGTGTGACCTGTTGAATGTGCTGTTCGTGTTACTTTCGTGCTGTACTGAATAAAATACTCCCAGCCATTTGCATTGGGCAGCAAGGAAGCTCACTCGTCTCTCCAAGTTCCTTCTTAGCGGTGAAAACGCTACATTTGGTGTCAGAAGTGGGATAGAGAGTAACGGATTAGAGCGCACCCCAGAGGACATCCGGAAAATTCAAGTAGGCCGCCGAATAGCAGAACAGTTAAGTAGGAGGAAAACCCTCCCTGACAGGCCCAGTGCGAGCAAAGAGCGGCGACTGGAGCGTAGTGGCGTGTTTCAGATTCCGGCACTGGACCTTGGAGGGGATTCCTACGGTGACGCAGCGTAGGCACCGGGGCAAGCTACAGCTCCGTGCGGTGTCAGCCGGCAAGGCGACCTGCAGCTGTGCCTGCCTTCCTACAACGGCGCCGTCGAACCCCACGCGTTTCTCACCCAAGTGGAGCTAGCCACCGTCTTCGCAGGCTGGTCCCCGGTTCGCGAGCACATCCGAGCACATTCCCTGTCTGAGGCGCTGCGGGAGGCCAAGCGCGCTGAGCCCATCATGGCAGAACACCATGGCGAAAGAGCCGAGCGATCTCCTGTGGCTTGGGGCCGCTTGGTAGGTGAACCTAGCCGGGGACAGGGCTACCCGTCGCAGCTAGGCCTCAACCCAGCCTCCAAGATTCCGCGACGACGCCGAGGCCAGGGACCGCCGGACTACCGCTGCAACTAGTGCAAATGGGAATAGGCAGGATAACCACGCGATTTTGACTAAGGACTCTCACGAAGGGGAGCAAGGGAAAAACACAAATTTAACCCGCGTCCTATAAACACACACTCGAATCAGAAAGATAACCCAAGAAAGTAAGTACTTACGAAATGATGGACGAACAGCCTGAACCGACATGGGCAAACTCAATGACCGAGCGCTGTGCCATGGTTTGTTTACTCCTTTTATGCTCCTGACTACTGTCGGGTCCTAGTGCCGGTCGCGGTGCGAGTGTGTGTGACAGTACCCCCCTGTCCAGGACCGACTCCCGACGGTCCTGGGGTGGAGGATACCCGACGACGGTAGTCCCTGATGAGCTCGGGGTCGAGGATGAACCGGGCCGGGAATCCAAGACCGCTCTTCAGGACCATAGCCTTCCCAGTCTACCATCCAAGAAAGGAATGTACTTGCAGCATTAAAAGTGCCCAAGAGCACGGTAGTTCCCTGAGTTGACCAGAAGACGTAGCTTTAGCGGTTAGCCCTTTGTAGCGTGGATGGTAAACCCAAACGCGGTAGCAAGCGAATAGGCAGGATAGCCTAGGTAGCCTCCATTATTCTCAAATTGAAGAGATTGGGGACAACCAACAGTCTTACCGGATCTGGCTACCCAACCAAATTGAATAATTGGAAATGAAGGGCCTTGGTCAGAGAGGGAGATACTGTACAGAAGGACAACCATCATTGCAGCACTCCACCAATCAGATCTTTATGGTAGAGTGGCCTGAGAGAAGCCATTCCTTACTAAAAGGCACATGACAGCCTTCAGTTGCTGGGAGTTTGCCAAAAAACACTTGAAGGACTTTAACACTATAAGAAACAAAACCCTCCGGTCCGATGATGCAAAAAATGAACTATTTGGAATCAGGAAATCAGGCACTGAGCATTACATCATTAAAACCATCCCTACAGTCAGACACGGTGGTGGCAGCATCATGCTGTGGAGATGTTTCTCTAGGGATAGGGAGACTAGTCCAAATAGAGGGAAAAATAGATGTAAATAGATTAAAGATATTCTGAGTTCCTGAGTACTCAAAATCTCAGGCTGGATGAAACATAACAAAATTTGGAAAACCTTATATATGATTATTTTAAAAAAGGTTAATATAAAAATTCTGTACTATTTATGAAGAGTTTTAAGACCAACCTTAGTTAATATTTCTGTGCTCTTTGGTAAAATCTAAATACGGTTATTTATGACATCTCTTTCCCTCTGCTACAGGGAAATCTTTCCAAATTCTCACAGAAACAGAAAGAAGAAATACAAACAAGACTTCCCAGAGTACTTCCTCATTTTTCGGTAAGGCTAATCTTTCACTCCCAGCACTGATTGATTGCTTCACTGCTGCCGGTACCAAAAAGTAGAAATATATCATATGAATGTTTGGCATGCCATTATTCCACTTTATCATAATATGTACTTCTGGCTTGCCATAACTCATATGCATGGCCTGGTAGCAGCGCAGCTAGGAATAGAAGCCATGACAACTTCCCTATGCATGATAAATGTTTGAATAAGCTCTAACAACTTTCTTCCGTTTTTGGAATAATCTTTCGTAATGTTCAGGAGAGAGAAAACAGCTTTTTCATAATTTTCGTGCTTGCTTTAGATTTGGATTGTGAAATGATTTCATTGTGCCATTGCTGACTAACGTCTGGTTCTACATTGACTTTATTGTAACAGAAGGATTTTCCCAGTGGACCTTACTGGATCAGCATCAGAGTAAAGTGAATGAATACACTTTGAGCAGTCCTGAAAAAACAAGCTGTAAAGTGGCATTAGTCAGGTAAGCATTACATTAACAAATTAACATTGTCTAAATTACAATTACACAACCCAAATTAAAATAATGTTAAAAAAAACCAATGTCCAAAACATAAAATCTCCAAACATAAAAGTCCTAAGTCATGACTATCATTACCAATCGATTTTAAAGTTTGCATATTAAAATGAAGTAATATTAAAATAATGTTTTTTCAAACATCAAAGTAATCAAATTGTTTTGTATTATTAATATTAGTATCAGTAGTATTATCATTATTATCACCATTATTATTAAAAATAGATTTAATTTAATTTTATTTACATTTATTACAGCACTGTATATTTCATAAGTATAAATTATTTATGGTTGTTTAAATTACCCATGAACATTCTGCATGCTTGCTAATTAATAAGCCATGCCTTACAATACATGATCATATTTTATGCATTGTCATTTACAAATTAGCAACAGACCTTTTAAGTTAAACTCCTGTATGGACCACTATGAGTTAAACATGTTAATTGGTCCAGCACATCCCAAAGCCCACATACTGGTATTATCTAGCCAGAGTGGGGCATTGCCCACCCCTGACCATACTTAAAACCACTGGTTCTCAAATCAGTTTGAGATCTGGAGAATTTGGAGAACAAGAAATTTGGGACTTTTCATGTTCAAATCAGTGTGACAATGTGCATTATCCTGCTAAGAAAGGTCCCTTCTTTTCAAAGCGGGGGTGCGCAATGCCCCACTCTGGCTAGATAATACCAGTATGAGGCTAAGCAAACCAGTCCTGCCTTGTCCTAAAGGACCCCCTGCCCTACATTTTATTGTTTTCTTTATGCTCCCGGCACACCTGGTGTAACTAATCAGCTAATTAAGAAGCTTTTCTAAATAAAAGATGGTGCAGCAGAGCAGAGAAAACACAAAAAAAATGTGTAGGGCAGGGGGACCTCCAGGACCAGATTTGGGAACCACTGATGCAAACAATCATTGTCATTTTATTATCATGTCTAAGAGTCCGAGGATATGTTAAATGCTTTGATATCAGCTAGTGTGTGTGTTCATAAGGTCTGACAAATACAGCCTTAAATAAATGGTCTGTCACTTTTGAGTGAAAGATTTCAGGCACACGAATTAGGTTTCACTTGCTGAAATTCTGTCTTTTTCTCTCAGGCATGCTCAAATTGTATTTTGGCTCGCACAAATCCTTACACTTTTTTAACATCTCTCAGTTGAAGATGATAGCTGGATGATGGTTAATTTTAACTTGCTGTATTCTTTGCCAATCAAAACCAGTCAATCAGAATTGGCCTTCTTCCATTCTCTGATTGGTTTGCTTTTCTCATCAGGCTGTATAAGCTCATCTGAGATCTTGATGAGAGGAGAGAGGGTTTTTTTCTAGGCGAAAAACCATTAAAAAATTGATTGAAATTGTTTAAATGAAAATAGATTGGTATTGTAAGCTTATATTTCCCCATAAAAAGAAAAGAAAACTATTGCCCCTCTGTTTAATTAATCGTGGTGTGACACTGCTGCCGTTAGCGAGTATTATTGCCATGAAATAGCATCCATATGAACACCAGAATGCCTAGATTTCCCAGCAGACTGTAGCCCAGAGCAGAACACACATGCACTTGGCTGTCCACATGCTGTAAAAAAAAAAAAAACCAATGATTCATCAGACCAGGCCACCTTCTCTCTTTGGCCCATGTTCTGGTTCTCATACTCACATGTCCATTGTTGGCACTTTTCTAATCGCTCAAATCCTTACAATTGCACGTTTTTCCTGCTTCCCAAAAAAAACAAAACATCTTTAAGAAATGATGACCCATCCTCGGACAGGTGCCATTGTAATGAAATGATCAAAGTAATTCAGTTCACCTGTCTGTGGTTTAAAGGTTACGACTGATTGGTGTGGATGGTATATTGGTGTAAGCACATTTATTTTGAAAGTGAATTGTTATTTAACAAAGCCATATAATTGTAAATAAGATGAAGCTTTCTATAAGGACCTCCCTGTGTCTAGTAGCATCTACAGTATGGAAGAAGTCTTATCTACAATTACTGCTCTAACAATCAGTAATTGTAGAGAGAGCGCAGTCATCCCTTTATAAAAAATAGGAATCCTTAACAAATGTATGTGGTGTAAGAGAAATAAAAATGTTATTTGCTATTTAAAGAAAAATGTTCAACTTCTGGGTGAAAATCCTGAATAATTTATACATACAAGCTTCTATTTTAATACAATTTCGTCCTGGAAACATATAAAATTGTATCTTTCTGTTTAGGTCACAGGCATTTGTATGAACATTTCACGGTATATCATACTGTGTATTGCTGTTGTTGTGACAAATTCAATTTGAATTTGAACAGTAATGCAGCATGCTACCAGAACTCCACTACAGGGTGGTACCACCGTGACTTCACCTCACATCTCATTTTGATTCATTTCCTGCACCAGCATGCCATTTCATAAATAGTAATGTGTAATAAAACCTTGTGAACCTTACAGTAGCTAACTTTGTACTGTTAACTTGTATATTAAGTTATTAAAACCAGATTAATTAGAAATCCATGTAACACTAAGGGAAACTATTGTTTGAGGTCATATGATAAAGTTTACAATTGGATGATAAAATTTAAGACCATAGCCTTGTTGACTGAAGGGCACCTCTCAAAATAAAGATCTGCACAGTCGTACTTCAGAACTTTAGACGGCTTAGAAAGCACAAGTATCTTCAAATGGTGAAGCAGGTATTCAATCAATTTTGTGAATAGCCTCATCATCCACATACCTTTCACCGTTATAACAGGGTTTAGCAAAATAACCATTGTTGTGTATGAAGTTGGAGTGTTGGAGCAGCTCTTTGTGGCACTGGCTCTCTGACAGTCTACACCTACAGCTGTAAACCGAGTGAATCTTGTCCATTGAAAAGTGCCACATACCCTTCTTAATGCACAGGTCGGGAGTGCGGTGACACTGCTCAGCACCCACACTGTCAACCTGTCCACTTTTGTGTCCATCATTGCATGCTTTCTCCTGGAAATTGAAATCCAGGAAAAAAGAACACACATCTCTTTGCCAGGCACACGGCTAATCCATGTCCGTTCCAGTTCCGGCTAAAACGTCAAGAGCCAGCACTGGAGTATCTAAGCAGAATTGAACATCAACCAGGGCTCATGGGTTGTTTTGACACACACACAACAAAAAAGTGGTGCATTTGTTTTTACAGCATTCTCTCATTCTCTTGCTCCTAGACTTTAAACTTATTTAGATTTCTTTGAAGGCAAAAAGGAGCATAGATCGGCATGCGCACATCATAAGTATGAGACAATAAATAAAGGAGGAGAAGAATCCTTAATAAGAGAGATCTAAGTAATGAAAGCCGATCCTGCTTGCAATTCAGATATTAATATTGACCTGTATTTTAGTGATCAAGAGGCCTTAGAAAAGGTCATAAATTAAGGGGGGATTATATTGAAGAGCTGGGATTTCGTAGATAAACCTATCTTAATAAGAAATAATCCAGGTACTGATGTTGTGCTTGTCAAAGGAAATTTTTAAGTTGCCCTGAAATCTGAAAAATCCTCTTATCTGTTCATGATAAGTGACAGGATTTCCCATCATTCAGGTAATAACTCAGGAAGGGTGGAAATACAGTATACAGTACTGGATGCATTCACTTAGTCAACCAGCAACATTGTGAGCGTGTTTGTTTATATACAGTACTTGCATTTATACTGTACTATGCATGTTACTGGAGGATTCCAGTAGGGGGAACATTGGAGAATTCAATCAAACAGTTTTGCATAAAGTAAAGAAACATGGCCACACTGAAAGTGCTTAGTTTCAAGTCCACATTTAAAACTTATCCTGTTTCCCATTGTCAATGTTTTGACATGTATGTTGGTCAATGTCCATTTTTCATGTGTCTGCTGACTACGCCGCCCCTACCCTTTACAGGCACATTGCACCTTGAGGGCATATATGGGCAAGTCATGTTAATGTCTGAGGGTGTGCACAAGCTGTGCACCAAACGTACACAGGATATGCAAGGCAGCCATCGTTGCATATGCGCATACACATGCAAGCTTTATTCAGCGCTAAGAAGGTCCCATTAAATGATGGCCATTAATGGCATTATTTAATATTGCATATATAAATTAGTGAACAGACAAAAAGTTATCCAGTAAACGCTACCCCAGGGTGATTTGACGTTAGAGTCTCCTTCCAAACATTTTATATAAACCTATAAATCTCTTTTTTTTCAATGTTAATTAACAATACATTTTTAATTATATGTATGATTATATATTATCTAATAATATTAATAATTAACACTAACATATATCATAATGATCACATTGGTTGAAACATGCCATTTGACTTATAACTGGTACAGCTGTCTGAGCTGCTGTTATAGAAAATTAATCAACAACCAATCATATTTAAAAATTTAGTGGTGCTCATATTAAATATACATACAAAAATTACGTTAGGTTGTATAAGTCATTTCAGCAGGGCCATTTTTCTCCTTAGCATACACTGCACTGGGTTGTGTTATATTGCATTTCAAATTGACTTAAAACAGCCAAAGATGCTGACTCATATTATTATTTTTTCATATAATCTTGCATATGCACAGATCATTGAACCTCTTGATTAAGGATTGCCATAATGACAAGCAGCTTAAAAAAGAAACACATGGATCACCCTAACATGCTGCTGTTCTTAAAGTTAATGCATAAATCTCTGCTTATGTATGCTTATTGCATTTCTGGAACGTTCCATCATCTGTGCAATTTGTAGCTATTTTTTCTCTGTTTATGAGATTATTGAGAACTTTTTTCCCCTTAAGGGTGTAGAAAACACAGCTGAGTAGAATAACACTGCGAACTGAGCAGCCTATTTAAAGTTTAAAAGTTCACAAGCAACACTACAGCAGTAGTTGGTTGTAATCTTTAATAACTTCCTGAACCTTTATTAACATTTTACAACCACAATATTATTTTAATGAGCTGACCTTTAATGTAAACTAATGTTAGAAATTTTATACTGCTAAAAGTCCCATGTTCCTGATTAAAATCACAATTAATTAAATTGCATTTTCAGGATCTATACCTAGCTACCTTTTAAAGTAAGATCTGCTTTGACTGTTTGAAAAGCTTAATTTCACCTTAAAACCGATAATTTCTCCTTGAGTTGTGTATCTTTTTTATTTGTGTATCTGTGTGTCTTTTTTCAGTCGTGTGTGTACTTAGCCATTTTAATAAGGGAATTTATGCTTTGTTTATCTTATTATTTTTGTGTTTTTTAATGCTGTGCTTTTATGTTGATGTGCTTTTTTTGCCCCGTTTTGCATCTGACCACATCACACCAATTCCACCACTGATTATTTTCCTATTACAACACATCATGGTCACACTAACGGTTCAGGCAGAGGAAGCAACTGAACAATCATTAAGTATTAGATGCTTAAGGCTTGTTAAGAAGTGTGATTTGTGCTTTGGAGCATTTTAAATGTCCCTAATTAAAAAACAAACAAACAAACAAACAAACAAACGATAGATAGATAGATAGATAGATAGATAGATAGATAGATAGATAGATAGATAGATAGATAGATAGATAGATAGATGTGTATTGTCTTTTCACTGAGAGACTGTAGTGCAAATAATCCATGCACAATTTGTGTCACAACTTGATCATGTTTTAGTCTTATCAGCCTAATCAGCTTTTTAAGGCATTCTACAATAAGCACCTAGAATTATTCTGGTTGCTGGATAGACATAATATTTTTTCTCCCTCAAACTCTCCTCTTTATTCCAAAGCCAAGCAACCTATAATATACAGTATGTAATGAGGTCTGTGGGGGAAAAAAATCAGAAGTCACAAAAGCTAAATTCTGGAAAACATCCAAAAAGCAAATATACTTTGGCATCTCTACTTTAAGAATGTACAACCCAAGTTTCAAAGTAATTAACCGGCAAAATAAAAGATATTCGTAGCAAGAAATGTATTGAGCAGAAAAATAATTGCCTGAAGTCATCAGTGATTATTTTCTAACCAATAATAAACACGGATCAGTCAAGGAAAAAGATAACAATAAAGCTTATGTTAAGCGTAAATACTACAAGTGACTTATAGCTCAGAGGATGAAGGAGAAGGGACATAAATGATGGCGATATGAATTATATTTTCCAGTGAAAAAGTTACTTTCTTTGACATTTTTTTAGCAATGTTGTTCTGTCATAAGTAGATTAGTCTATAAATGTAGAAGAAAGCAGAGTGGCTTTTAGTGGAATTAGAATGAAATCATTCTATTTTTTTTTAAGCTTTTCTTCCGTTTCACATTTAATAGTAACTAAAATGATGTGAGAACCTTCACGTTTCATAACTGTTGTCATGGGCTTCCATAAACTAATGGTTTCACTGCAAAATAAGAGAAATACTTTCTGACAGGTTTAAAAAAATGTGCAAAATATTATCAACTGGGAGCTAATATTTTGTCCATATTTTTTTTCTTACAAGTGTGTTTAATTGATATAAATGCCAAAATATTATGTCAAAATTGTTTTTAGTCATATCAGTGTCATTTTTACATGATTTTGTAAAACACTATAAACCCAACTCTTACAGTTTTGTCTAACTTATAAATCTCCTTGCTGTTGTGTTTGTATATAAATATGCTATTTAACATCATGATTATGTTGCTAGAGTTTTAATTGAATAGGGAATGCTTTGTGTTTATATTGCCAGCAAATTAGGGAAGAAAAGAGAGAAAAAAGATAATGCTTAGTTCACAATGCATCATCAGCAATGCATGATCAGATCTCCTACAAATTTGGTATCTTACATACTTTATGCTTTTGTCATAGACATCTATGATAGTCACTCATTCTTCATACCACTTATCCTGTACAGTTTCACAGGAGGCAATTTGCAATAAAAACTAGAGAACCCAGAGGAAACCCACCTAGCACAGGGAGAATATGCAAACTACCTGGAAGTGCGAGGTCATGGTGCTTACTACTATGCCATGTTGCTACTGTATGGTTGTATCTTTTAGATGTGTCACTTTTTACGATGAAATATGCCTGTTCCATGTTGCATTTTGAAGAAGAAGGAATGAAAATTTAGGGCATCTAAAAAAAGAATGCATGGCAGTTTGCAAAATAATAATAATAATAATAATAATAATAATAAACAGTTTGGTTATAGACTTTAAAGTGCTTCAGGAACATAATTTTCCAGATAGAGTAAAAGTCTAAAAATAGCATTTATAGTATTTTGCAGTGACACCTTTCACATCTGACGTTCAAATACCAGTGTTATACTGGAGAAAAAAATCACCTCAAACGTGAGGAGACACTTGCAGTTCTCTACTTTTTTAAATTAAAAAAGTTGATACTTTATAAAGTATAAAAAAGTCCTACAGTCGCACTTTATTAAACACATGAGTTTTGATATTAAAGCATAGAATGTGCTGGATTATTTTAGATACATGTAAATGTGAATAAAAATGAAACAGATGGACGTGCGACTGTTATATATTAATGTGTATTTGTCTGCAGGCTCAGTGAAGTTTAAAAAAGACGGTTTAATATTCTGTTGAATAATGTGAAGCCCAGTTGTAACCTAATCTCCATCATAGCTCCGACTGTCTAAAGAAGCTGTAAAGTCAGTTGAGCATCTCTTTTCTCTATAAATCAAAAGGTCACCATTGAAATTGCCATTAAGGCAAGTAATTGCATCCTGTGCCTGGGGAAAACAACAAGAAGTTGATAATCACTCAGTAAATTTACCATTATAAACTTTATAAAGGGTCGGTAGAAAATTCCATCAACATTCATATGAGCAGTCATGATGAAAGGACAGCAGAAGCTGTCTTTCTCTCGCAAATGTGATGATATGCTTGGCATCTTTGGATACTTAATAAGCGTTTATAATTGCTTGTTTTCATTCCATCTGCACAAAATTCCATGCTTTTCAGATGCATTTGTTATCTATATCTGAAGCACAATAACAAAAGGCTTTTTTTTTTTTGCTCCTCTGTGGTTGAGGTTATTTTATTGTTTGTGAATTGTAGGTTTATTTTTCACAAATTCTTGAATTGTAGTTAATAATTTATCCAAGGTAAAACCCATTTTCTGATATATTAAAGCATGAAGAGAGGTGCACAGGCTATCACAGTCATTGAGAATAATAACAACCATTTAACCAACTGCAATTAGGGAAACTGAAACAAAACACATAATGCCTAATTGCTGGTAAAATACTATATCATTGCATTTAAAAATGTAAAATACACTAAAAATAAGTGCTTTACCCCATGCTAGGGATGACTCACAGCTTACACTTTCTTATAAACTTTGTTAAGGGTGTAAAATTTCATGTCTTTATAGAACTTGTATATACAGTATTTAAAAGAAATGTCATGGTGCAACAACCTAACAATGCAATAACAGAGTATACTGTACACAGGACTACAAAAAATACAGATACAGGACTGGGTCAGATGAGCACAAAATATATAATAAATACTATACCAGTATTCTCAAAGTTTACCTTTGCTGATTTTATTTTATTCTTCCACATTGTAAAATGATGCTGAAGGCATCCAAAATATGCAATGATCTACTTTGAATGGTTGATTATGAGATTTGTCTCCTACTAACTGTATGCTGTGTAAAGCCTTCAGAACAGCTTTAATCTAAGATGCCGTTTATTGGTGATTTTTTAGGCTGGTAACTCTAAATGAACTTCTCCTCTACAGCAGAGGTAAGTTTTGGTCTTGCTTTCATGGGATGGTCTTCATTAAAGCCAGTTTCATCTTGGTGCTTGATGGGTGCAAATGGGAAAATAGGACATGGAACAGGTAAGCAGATTAGGTTATCATGTTGGAGGTAGAGCCAGGATCAAAACAAAACAATAGCACATGTCATGACATGTAATGTAGAGAGGTAAATGTGACAAGTGCAAACAGCTGTATTTATAATTTGGGCTCCACATATCCAACCATCTAGGAACCACTCTAGTCCAACTAGGGACCATTGAGGCTAGTGGTGACCATTGTATCTATTCCAATTTTCTATGATTGCATGCACATTCACACACTAAGGGAAATTTGGGAACTCAGATTAGCCTAACCTCCATGTCTTTAGACTGTAGGAGGAACCCAGAGAACCCGAAGGAACCCATCGAGCAAAGGGAGAACATGTAACTCCATGTAATTTCATGCATGCGGAAATCGAACCTAGGACCTGGAGGTGCAAGGCGACCACCATGCTGCCTATAAACACACAGTATAAAAATTTTATTAACAGAACAGTTTATGAAATGTTTGATTTCGCACAAGGTCAGAGGGACGACATGCAATATCGTAATCTACCTTAAGTTACAGAACACAGCAAACGACTTGTCGTGACTACAGTGGATTTATGCAAGAAACTGTAACAATTGTTGTACTTTGATGTTGAAAATAAAACAAGAGACAAAGAAATCTGGAGTCGTGAGTAACCATGTGTAACGAGAAAGATACGCGCCAGAACTGTGAATAACATGCACGTACATGTAAAGGCAGAGTTTTAGCTGATGAAATCCCACTGGTAGGGCTCTAGCACTAGCACACAGGTGAAGCTATATATAAGCAGAGAAATCACAATAGATTGATGTCTTACCTACTTCTACTTGATGCACTATGGCAGGATTAGTTAAATTGGAATGAAATTGGGTGTTAAATAAATATCTGGCCGAATCTGACAGTGACAAATGAGAGAGCGTTTGTAAATACAGGTTGGTTGCACACAGTGAATGCACTTGATTGCACACAAAGAATGAACTGTTTGTAATATTTCTGCCATCACTGTCACCGTTAACGGCATACAATTGTACATTTTGTGTACACTCTGAGAAAATGATGGTCATTAGTCTTGCAGCTGTTTGAATGGTTAAAAAAAAAAAAACTTTTTCGTCCATAACACAATATTCAGTGTCTGTATGTTCCAATGTAATTTATTTGAAAAGCATTTTATTTCATTATCTAATTTTAAAGGACTCTTGACAATTGGAGGGTATACAGTTCTGTGTAAATGTCTTGAGGCACCCCATATTTCTTAAATATTTTGCTTCCAAAAAGTCATACTTTCTTGTAGTTTTAATGTAGTCTTAGAAAAAGTTCTCCAGGTTTCCTGAAGGAATTTATTGGCTCTAATTTTAGGCAAGGTTTTGGCCATCATTTTTAGTCCATCCCCTTTACCCGACAAGTTTCAGATGAATCATTTTTGTTTGTTAAGTCACACACTGACCTACAGTGTGAATAATTTAAGCAAACAATAAATCTAATTTAAAAAATAAACCAATTAGAAACATGATCAGCCTTTGATTAGTTTACTGGTGATGCTGAATTCTGAGTGGTTGAAACAGAACAGAAATGAGGTTGCTGCTGAGGTTATTAAATAAACTACCATTATTTTTATTGTACCTTTTGTCACTTTGTAACCTGTTGCAGTAAAAAGGTCGTTCCCATGTCTTTAATTTAATCTACATAATTAAAATGTATTTTAAATAAATTTAATATGTTGAAAAGAGGGGTGGCTTCGTTGGTTGAGACTTGAGAAGTGGGTTGTTATTCAGATGGTCGGGGGTTGGAGCCCCTTCACAGCTGTTGGGTCTTTGTGCAAGACCCATGCATGTAGTATCCAGTTAGAAAATGAGGAGTTTGAAAGAGCATCCAACGTGCCAGATCTTGGATCAAATTATCTGATGCAGGATAAAAGGTACAAGGCCCAAGGAAAAAAATTAAGAAATGAGGAGTAGCTAAAGACGTTTTCACAGAACTGTATGTCTGATATTTATTTGCTTTCTTCAGTAAGTTTGCTTATTGACCAAAGATGTGGACTAGCTAAAGTTATCCCAGCAGCACCAGGAGTAAGTATAAAATACACTCTGTCTATCCTGGCAATGTTTTTAAAAGGTTGGGAGGGAAGGCACACAGACTGGGAGAACATCCTTCTCATACTGTAGTTTGAGCTCAGGATCAAAACCAGACACTCAGGAGATCTAATTTGAGCTCCATTTGCGTTATATCTACTTTATTTCCTGATGAGTATTTAACCACATGCTGTCGCTTTCCAGGTGGATTGAAATGAAATTGCTGCTTTGCAAGTAATATGTGGATCAGCTCACAGCATTTGACTACCAGCTTCTGGGTAGTACATTGTTTCCAGTTGTTTTAAATGAAAGATGCATCAAAATTACAGGTTTGTGTGATATTTCAATTTCCCCAAAGGCAGCCAATTTGTTGTTCGAGGACCATACCAGTTTTCACTCATGATGCTCTGCTCACAGCTCACGGATGCTCTAGGTATGTTTTGCACATTAGCTCATCTCAAGTTTTTAAATCTTCAAGGTTTTAATCAGATTTCTGAATTAAACACACTTCCATAAAACAGCTCCAGACTGAAAACTAACTTTTTCATATCTCTCTGACATGAAACAATCGGAATGATATGGTCGAATAATAATAAAAAAAAAACAAGAACAGCATAACTTTTTTAAAAGTTTAGTTTGAGACGGTAAAAGGCAAGGAAACATAGGTGACTGGTTGTCGTAGTGAAACAGCCCTTTTATTTTGAAAGTACGTAGTACGTAAGGACACACGTTCGGTAACAGCAAGGATTCTCTCCTGTGTTGCTAGGTTTGTTAGGATTTAACGCACTAGGAGGATTTTTCTTTGTTCTCAATTGCGGCTTGGAGCCATGGATGTTTTCACACTTGTATCACACAGCTAAAATTTATTTTGGATCTAGAAAATGTTTGGTTTGCTTCTGTATTCAGAATATGGTGGCCATATTGTTCTTTAGAAACGAATTTTAAGCTTATGTTCTGTGAATCATAATAAAAACAACAGCAACCCTGATAATGTTTCTAGATATCTGGTGCATTGTTTATGAGCCATCCTTTAATTTCTACATACTACTGTACTTTAAATGATGTTAATTAAATTAAAGAAATGGGAACAAATGTTTCCCTGTGACCAATGATGCAATTTAAAACTTGGCTATTTATGTACAGTAACAACCTCAGCAGCTGTTACGTGTACAGGGTGTGGACTTGACATGAGGCATAGTCACAGAGGGACATAGTCTTTAATAAAGACACCAAAACAGAAACCAACTCAGTCTCATCCAGGAACTAAAAGGAAGAAACTAGGAGAGAACCCAAAATAGCAGTAGCATGACTATCATTCTAAACTAGAACTTAGGAGACCAGCCTGACATCGACCTGAGACAAAACAGAAGCTAAACAGAACAGAAACTTAAGTACATGGAACTAAACAAGGAGTTAAACATAACACGAAGTTACACATAACTAGATCTATACGAGACAGGGAGTTAAACAAGACTAGATCTTAATAAAACCAAGAGATAAACAGAACCAGGGCTAAGCTAGAATAGCTAAACTAAACATTACTAGCGATTGACATTAACAAGATTTAAACATGTCTGGGAGCTACAATGACAAGGAGATATGCAAGACTATGTGCTAAACAGCACTAGAAGGTTACACAGGCTAGTAGGTTAACATAACCGAGGTTAAACCAAAACACAAGAAACCTAAAATAGGAGATAGACAAGGATGAAACCAAACATAAGACTATTTATAAAGAACTTAATTAGCTTCCTCGGTTCAGGTGCGCTCCCATCACCTGACCGAGGTGCACTCTGGGAAATGAAGTCCGTTACAGAAAACTTAAAAACTACAAATGAAAACAAAATGGAGTCCGGGAACATGGCGCCCTCTGGTGTTTACCCATGACAGCAGCGACCTCATTTCCCCTCTTGTCTGTTTCGACCACTCAGCATTCAGCACCACCAGTCACTAACCTGATCACCTGTCATTATCTGCACCTGTTTCTAAATGGTTCACAACTTGTAATAGATTTTTTAAATGATTTATTAACAAACAAAAACACACCTCTGAAACTGATTATGTACATGGACTAAACTGAAAACGAGAACCAAAAAAAGTCCTTTATTAAGCTTAAAAACAAATTTAAACACAATAAAACATTAAACACAAAAACTTTTTCACAGTACTGTATATCATTTGATGTCTGTCAGATTTGTTATTGATGTTAAGAATGACATTTTGGATAATGTATCATTTCTAAGCCTTGTGGAGATGATAGGTTGCACACAACCAAATGGAGGGTCTAATATATGCATAGGCACTAGAGCTGTTTTTATCAGCTCTGTTAGGAGAAAAACAGTTTGACTTAGTGTTTTATGACTGACAGGAGAAATGTAGTCTCGTTCGTTCTGTGATTATATAGTCTGTCTGCAAAAGATCTACAAAACACAAAGCTGTAATTACTGTGGAAGCGAACTGATTTATTTCTATCTTACATGCATCTTGGGTGCACTCACATCTACATTTTTATGTAAATAATCTCTACCTAGATGTACACTTAATACTCAAGACATATCACATAAGCAAGCATAAAAGAGGTCTAAATGACCACTGTTTTAAATACAAGGTTTAGACTGAATATAATCCAGAAAAAAAGATTCAAAACAGAGATTCCCTAATGTTTACCCATTCCAGGTAATGTTGTCTATATTCATAGATCATTTATATGATACTGTTTTTTTTATGTATACTATTGTATTACACCTCCAAACCACTCAACTGTAAACTACACTAATATACTGAAATTGTATTGCTCCATTAACTGTTGTTTTCACCATTCCAACATGGCTGCCTGGGATGGACACAGCAGGTGTCTGTAAACAATTCACATAAAAAGTCCAATTCAAATCATTGTTTGAACATAATAATGCACTTGTGATGTTAAATTAGTTAAATCATCTTAGACACACTCCAAAATTCAGTGGTAAGTGTAGAGGTTTTTATAACAGCAAATTAGTACTATATCTGCAATGAGATAAAAAAAAAAGATTTAGAAAGTACATATGAATTACATTCTCCACAATATTTGGCCTTGTATTATATATACAGAGTTAAGCAAAAATGAATACAAACTTTAAAAAAAAAATACAGTTCACAAATATATGTAGATTAAATATTTAAATAAACTCTTTCTTATTTTTTAAAAATGTGTATCACATTTTTCAGCTGACACACACACACACACACATATAAAAAAAAAAAAATATATATATATATGCAGCCAAATGTTGCTAATCATCAGCCCTTGATTAGTTCATCATCAGCAGGTTTGCAGACCAATATAAAAGCAGAAGTTTTGGCAGTTTGCTGGTCTGGAGCATTCTGAAGTTAACAAAATGCCAAGAGGGAAGGACATAAGCAATGGTCTTAGAGAAGCAATTGTTGCTGCACATCAATTTGGAAAGTGTTATAAAAACATTTTTGAACAATTTGTTGTTAAATATTCTACAGTGAGAAAGATTATTCACATGCAAAAAGCATTCAAGACAGTTGCCAATCCTCCCAGGAGTGGACATGCCAGCACATTTATCCCAAGGTCAGTCCATGCAAAGCTCAACGAAATAAAAAAAACAAAAAAAAAAAACAGAGGTACATATCGCTGACCTTAGAGGCCCTACTGAGCATGTTAAATGTCCATGAAAGCAGAATTAAAAGAAGGCTGAACAAGTACAAATTGTTTGGAATGGTTGCCAGGGGGAACTTCTTCCGTCTAAAAAGGACATGAAAGCATAACAGAGGTTCTCAAAACGGCATGTGAACAGAGCACAAGGCTTCTGGAACAATGTCTTATGGACAAATGAGACCAAAGTGGAGTTAAAACCCAAACAGCATTTTAGTAGAAACATTTTATACACACTGTCGTGTGGAGTAGTGATGATTTGGGCTTTTTTCTTCAGCCACAGGACCATGCGCCTTCAGTCAGTGAGTTGACCGTCAACTCCAGTGTATACCAGAAGTGTTCTAAAGGCAAATGTGAGGCCGTCTGTCCAACAGCTAAAACTTAGTCGAAATTCTGTCATGCAACGGGACGATGATCGAAGTACATCCGTAAAGCTACATCAGTATGGGTGAAAGAATTAGGGTTTGAAATGGCCTAGTCAAATTCACCTTTAATTGCAAAGCCTCATATTTTAAACATCACATTTTAAAAGGTCTACATGAAGCACTACGATATTATTAAATTCAATTAAATTAAATTTTATTTGTATAGCGCTTTTAACAATTGTCATTGTCACAAAGCAGATTTACACAATCAAAAGAATAATTTAGGTTTGTATGGAATGTGAATGTGTATGAAGCCGACACTGGCAAGGAAAAACTCCCTGAGATGGCAATAGGAGGAAACCTTGTGAGGAACCGGACTTAACAGGGAACCCATCCTCATCTGGGTGAACAGAAAGCAGAAATTGATCTGCATTTATACTGAGATATATTGTAGATGTACTGCACATACTGTATTATTGAGCTAAGGGCTGGATCACTAGAGCCAGCATTGAATGTGTGGACAGTCTTACTGTCAGAGCTAAATAATAATAATAATAATAATAATAATAATAATACACATCATCATCATCATTCATTAATTAATGTAAAAAAAGAAGGAAAAAAAGCATCCATTATGTGTGCAGTGTCTTTGTGTTAACAAAAGACCCTTGGGGTTTTGTGCTCTGTTTAGTTTGCAAGATATAATAAAAAAAAATGCAGTCTAATATTGAAGTGATCTGGTCATAATCAGAGAGAAATTATTAATTACCTTGAGGAGTGACCTATGTCTCTGTGCACGAAGGAGAGTTTAATTTATCCTCTTTGCTGTTTTCATAAGTGCATTGTTAAACATACTTTGATTAGGGCAGTGAACCTTTCTCTTTGACACATGTCTTCTGTCATTAAGTAGCCGAATAAAATAATTTAGTCCATTCATTCATTCATTTATCAGCATTTTCATTTGGAAGACTAGATGAGTGCTACTATCCATATGTATGAAGTGTTATTTTCCACAAAGCACACAGACTAAATGCTTTCTTTAGAGTATACTTTTTTAATACAGACAGAAAAAATTATGCCACAATCATTTTTGCAAATTAACTTGAGGTCATGATCTCTGAATCTTAAAAGATGGGCTTTATTCATTATCTGTGTGTGTAGATAAGTGTGCTTTTGAAGATTCTTTGATTAGGGCAGTGGACTGCTCCCCTTCATATTCTTAAGCAACCAACATGAAGCAGAATATAAATCATTTAAGTAATTAATGATCATGATAGGCTTAGATTAAACGTGTAAGAGTACAATTATATAAAAAAAATAAAATAAAAAAAAAAACTACAGCTGGAGCACCCAAAAGCCTTACAGCTGGCGCAGAAGAATCCTGGATATAAAAACTGATTGGGGCACTGATATAAATGCACTTCTTTTATTATGTATTGACACAAAAGGGGTTTGAATTTCTGTAAGGAGAGTATAAGGCTTGAAGAGGTGTTCTCTGATTGATGGTTCTGTCATGCAATATGGGAGAGATTGTGTACACTGGGAATTGGCTAAAAGTAAAAATATCTAAAGTTTAAAAACAAACTTGTAGACCACTGGAAACTGGAAGACTGGGCAAAAAAAAAATCATGGCTGATG
Organism: Clarias gariepinus; assembly: GCF_024256425.1. Taxonomy (NCBI): domain Eukaryota; kingdom Metazoa; phylum Chordata; class Actinopteri; order Siluriformes; family Clariidae; genus Clarias; species Clarias gariepinus. The sequence continues at coordinate 10,308,939 of NC_071118.1, read as the reverse complement.
CTTAAGAGTTGCACCTCTGTCATGGGTAATATAATATTGTAGAGATCCATAAGTACTGTAATAATAATAACAATTTTACTCATATATGTGATATAGCCAGAGGCTAGTAGATACATAGTCCATAGATAAAGATAAAGACAAGATGGTGACAAGCAAATCCATATTAATTATCCTATTAATTGTGGCGTAGGTGGGGTTTCGGCTGGCAATCATCATGCCTTGCGGGAAGGGTTGCTGTGTGTTCACCCTGTTGGGGAAATGTGTTTGGGTTAGTGGCTTCGGCCATATCGTGTGTGTGTGTTAGGTGTGTGTGTCCTGTTGAATGTGTTGTGGTTCATGCTTAGGCTGAATTATAGGTTCTCGAAGTGAATCTGTTGCTCATGCTGTTCTGTGTGCTGAATAGAGTACTCCCAGCCATTTGCAATGGGCAGCAAACAAGCTCACTCGTATCTCCAACGTTCTTTTAGCGGTAAAACGCTACAATATTATTATAATTATATTATGAATTATATTCAGTCAGGACCAGAAAACACTACAACTTGAAGAAAGTTAAAGACAGAGCTACAAAAATTAAGTAACCACTAAGCAATTAATATCTTTAAAGATCGTTTATAAAACAAGTGGTAAAGTATTATACAACAGTTAGTTCTGACCGAATAGTCTGATTGGATGTGAGGCATTACATGAGTGGTGATACAGCACTAGGACATTTAACCACAATATGTATTACTTCATGTCACAGGTGTTCTAACAATCATTAATTAGACTGTCACAGCATGAAAAGTATGGAAGTATGTCCGTACGGTCTGCAGTAAAGAAAGAGTGGAGAGCAACTGTACTGTATGCCAAAATGCAGATTTAAAACCAGTCACAAAAGCACTTTCAACAATAAACCCAATACCATTATGTCATCTTAAACAACACTTTGTCTTATTAATAATTGCGTCCCATTGATTTTGAATTGCCTCTGAACTGTCTGTTGCTTTGTTCATGGCGAACACAAGCTACAGAGCTAACTAGTGTCAAACAAAAGGCTGAATCCCAGATCCATCTTTAACCCCTGATTAAAGCGTACTACTTGGTGCGTGGAACAAGGCACACAAGTTAGTTAGTTGATAAGCATGGTACAATGGCACAGCTTTGAGTGTGATATTGCTTAATTGCTGAATAGAATTTGGGACACACCAAATCCATTTTGTTGGAAATGCTTAAAGTAATCATAGATATAATTATCTATTACAAAGTGATGTTTTTACAATTTCTAGCCAAATTTTATTAAAATCTGGGGCATTTAATTTTTTTTTTATTAAATAATAAAAGAAGGTCAGAAAAATGTAGTATATTTTGATAATTCTGAGATTTTGTGAGTCACCCTGGCTGTCCTGTAATAGCAAATTCTCAGCACTGTGTCAAGAGTGTCAGGAATTCATACATAATACACCAGCTAAGATACATCAAACGTCATTACGTCCAAACTTTTGGCCCAAAAGAAGTCCAGCAACATAGTGATGGGCAAGAGCTAGCAATCAGTCAGAGGAGGGTGTGAGAAAGAATTCAACATAATGAAACAATTGTATTTAAGCATGATTGAGTTACAGCGTTTTCTTGCTGAATGAGAAAAGTAGTGACTTCATTAGGTACACCTCACTAGTACTGGGATGGACACTCTTTTCCTTCCAAACAAGCATTCTTTATGTCATAAATTCAACAAGGTGTTGGAAACGTTCCTAAAAGATTTTGGTCCATATTAACATGATAGCATCATGCAGTTGCGGAAGATTTGTCGGCTGCACATCCATGCTGCTTATCTCCTGTTCCACCAGATCCCACACACCGTGCTGGTCATAAAGACCATGTCAATACTCAGGTATGCTGTGGCATTTAAACAATGCTCAATTGGTGCTATAGGGGGCCAAAGTGTACCAATAAAATATCCCTCACACCATTACATCACCAGCAAAGGCCTGACATGTCGATACGAGGCAGGATGGATCCATACTTCATGTTGTTTACACCAAATTCTTACCCTACCATCTAAATTTCGCAGCAGAAACTGAGATTTATCAGACCAGCAATGTTTTTTTCCAGTCTTCTCTTGTCCAATTTTGGTGAGCCCATATGAATTGTAGCCTCAGCTTCCCTTTCTTAGCTGACAGGAGTGGCATCCAGTGTGGACTTCAGCTGCTGTAGCCCATCTGCTTCAAGGTTTGACGTGTTGTAACGAGATATTATTTGAGATACCGTTGCCTTTCTATCAGTTCAAACCAGTCTGGCCATTCTTGTCTGACCTCTGGCATAAACAAGGTCCAGAGCACTGCCATTCAAGTGGAGATGTTCTATTTTTCAGACCTTTTTCTGTAAACCATAGAGATGGTTGTGTGTGAAAATCCCAGTAGGTCAGCAGTTTGAGAAATGCACAGACCAGCCCATCTGGCACAAACAAGCATGCTACATTCCAAGTCACTTAAATCACCTTTTTTCTCATTCTGTTGTTCATGTTTAAACTTCAGCAGATTGTCTTGATCATGTCTACATGCATTGACTTGCAGCCATGTGATTGGCTAAAAAAAAATTCCTGTTGACTTGTAGTTTAAGCGGTGTTCCTAATAAAGTGGCCGTTAAGTGTATGTAGTAAGTTATAAAAAAATATCGTTAGCCTTTTTTTTTTTTGGTTATAACATACAAACAATAATGGTGATTAGACGATAACTGTAGTTCATCTAGTGCAAACTACAGTAGGTCCACTAAGTCCTTGCTACCAACAGTGAGAAAACAAAGTTTCATCTGTTACATAAAAGGCTCTCCATCTTCTTCAAATGTTACCCATACACCACATCAATTAAAACTCACTGCATTATTCCATACATATAAACTAGTAGAAAAATAATGACTGCAACTACTGTAGAATGACTATGATGCACAGGAGGAAAAAAAAGGATGGCTGTGCTTCTTACCAGAGAACTGAGCCAATTACACTCTCTTAGCCTTGCAGTAAACAGATGGTGGTGGCATAGAACTTAAAATTTTTTAAGTGAACTAAGAACTTAATTGAGTAATTTATTACTGCATGAAAAAAAAAATTGTGTCATCAAAGCAGCTATCAGTGGTAGTCCTCTGTATTTCATATATTCATTTTTTCTCACTTCTCAGGGTTGTTAAGGCAGTGGCATTCTTCTCACATTATGAAGTACTTGAAAAAAATATATAGAGAAAATGCTACAGAGATCCAGGATTAGTCTATTTGATCTCTTTCAATGCCCAGAGGACTGGCAATTCATTGCTCATATATACACTCAAAGGCGCTAGTATGCATTTGGTTGACAGATTTATCTTGGAAAATGGCATTTATCAAAACAACTTGGCAAATTATTGAACTTCGGCCATTGAAAAATGAGAAACAAGTCATAGCTGTATGTGTGAATATAGCAACTGACTGCAATAACAAGAGGCAGGAGCCAACAAACAGCTCTGCAGGGCCTGCTCAGTCTGGCAGCTCCTTCCAGCATATTCACACGTTTGCATCCATGCACCATTTGTGTTATTCTGTGATATTTTTCCTAATTTCCATTTTGCAGTTTCAAAATCATGCATCAGTAAGTAGAAAGGATTTTATTTTACCTAGTACAGCTTCTTGTGTTGAATCAAATAAGATATTTTAAAAATCTTAATTAACACTTCCAACTGAACATAGGTGATTTAATACACAGTTTCATGCACATGTAAAATTATTAGTATGGCACGCATTCATTAAGCATATATTCATCAAATATATAAAGTATGCAAAATGTGAATCTAATAGGGATTTGAAATAACATATTTGGGTTCTATGGTTATAACTCGTATCATGTGTAAAATAGCAGGAGTCGCAGTTCTAAAACAGGGATTTTCTTGGAACCATTACAAGCCCAATAATGAGACAGACTGGTTAGTGACAAATTAAATCACTAATTAAGTCATTAACGAGACAGGAATGCTAACTGCATGATGAGACAGCAGCCTTAGGCTTCTACAGAGAAACGTAATCTTAATTGTCCAGCAGTGTTTGCAAAAATACAATGAGCGATCAGGTCAAACCGGGACTTTTGATAAACTTTGTCATAAATTAAGGCGTAAAAATGATTGACATTTACAAAAAACTTTAAGGACAGTAGGGTGATGGAAGTCTCAGCTGCAGTAAAACATTTGCAAACATTTTAAAAAAGACCGCACATCCTTGAAGATCGACAGATAACTTTTCGTCAACTTTTGGAAGAGGCCTAGTTGTCTGTGGGAACTGTACACACAACCATCCACAAACACAAATTGCATATTACCGGAACTTGACATCCTTCATACAGTCCAAGCCATTTTCATTTTCACAACAGGAGTTCCTGGGAGGCCTCTAGTATACTAGAAAAACATTCTACATTGATAGAGGTAGTTTTTACTTAATCATATAAACATATTCTGTTATTCTGCACAATCAAAAGTGCCAGTTTGACTTGCATGCACCTCACATTCCACACATTTATACTACAGAACTGATGGGGATTACAGGAGAAAAAAAACAAGCTTTTCAAAAAAGGTATATCAAAATGAATTACCAGGAATATTCGCAAATGCATAGCACTTAATTAGCATAAAACATGCTAACATGCTCTTTCTATTGCTTCTGGCATGCTAACGTGCTAATGAACAAATATACTTAGATGGTCATAACATACAGGTATGTCCTTTCACTGTATTTTGTATGTAGGTTCTGATATTTCCAAAAGAATCTGAGATAATTTTTCATATTCAGCAATAAAAATGTATAAAGATTGGCATTACAAATTCTTTTAATTCCCCAACTTAAAATTTTCAAATTATTATCATAGCCAGGACCAGCCTATAATTCAACCACCATAGGTCTTACTTAAAATTTTTGGAACAACAAGGTCAATTCTTTTATTTTTTGTTCTGCACTGGACATTTGGAGTTGAAGTCACAAGATAAATATTAGGGGATAGATCAAACTTTCAGATTTCTTTTTCTAATATGTACGTCTAAATGTGTTAAGAAAAACTTAAAACATGGCACACCCAATCATTAGGCAAAAATGGCAAACGTATTGAAAGAGGGATTTTCTAAAGTAAATTAAAATAAATAACATTTCAAGACATCAAGTATTAAGAGCTATTTGACGATTGTGCTACAGCTCCTTTCGGATCTTTTTCTTTGTCTTGTTTTTTTTTTCAATCCCCTCCTCTGGAGGTGAAATGCATGCTCAATTGGGTTAAGGTCTGGTAATTGACTTGGCCAGTCTAAAGCCTTCCACTTTTTTCCCCTTGATTAAGTCCTTTGAAGTCTTTGTCCTTTGTATTGGCAGTGTATTTTGGGTCGCTGTCTTGCTACATTATGAAGTTCTTTCCAATTAGATTGTATTTCTCTGTAAAATTGCAGACAGAATGTTTCTGTAGACTTCTGAACTCATTCTGCTGCAACCCTTATGAGCTATATCATCATTAAAGATTAGCAAGACTGTTTCAGAAACGGCAATGCAAGCCCAAGCCATGGCATTATTTCCACCATGATTTAAATATGAGCTTGTATGTTTTGAATTATGAGCAAATCCTTACTTTTTCCACATGTTGGTCTTTCAATGACTTGGAGGAGGCTATTCTTTACTTTGCAAATGACTGATGAGTGGTTTGCATCTCATGATATTCGTTGATTTCAGTGAGTGTGTTGCTGTGTCTAGTCCTGTATCCATAAACATCTAGCTGTGTCTAGTCCTGTATCCATAAACATCTAGCTGTGTCTAGTCCTGTATCCATAAACATCTAGCTGTGTCTAGTCTTGTATCCATAAACATCTAGCTGTGTCTAGTCTTGTATGCATAAACATCTAGCTGTGTCTAGTCCTGTATCCATAAACATCTAGCTGTGTCTAGTCCTGTATGCATAAACATCTAGCAGTGTCTAGTCATGTATGCATAACCATCTAGTGATGTTGCATGATATATCAAAATGAATTACCAGGGATATTTGTAGGTGCAATATGCCAAAGAATGAAATACAAATCTTGTCCATGAGTCCATGATGTACTGGAATCTCTTCTACTGTGAATGACTGGCTCTCAATCCATCCTGAACAGGATTGAGTGATTACTGTAGACAAATAAATGAATGAAATGATTAAATGTAAATTGAAGCCCCCTGTGGCTCAGTATAAAATGTACTCTAATGGTCATTCATTTGTTTATGCCTATGAAGTCACTTCCCATTTTTCATTTTAAGATACAAAAGTTTGCTCATATGAGCTTTCTATGCACCCCTGAGAAAGCACTTTCTAAGTCATGTAGCCCTGCACTGATGTGGACTTGACAGAGTTCCTGCACCCACAAGCCTTTCCAATATTGTCTATGACCTATGGTAGCAGATGGTCAATTAGTAGGGGGAAAACATGCAACAGGATCAATATGACTACCAGACTAAAACACTCACATAAAGTGCTTATTAGCAGGTGTGTTTGTTTATAATGTCCTTAATTATCCTTAATATCTTGGGAGTTTTGTCTCTCAGAAATAAAATTGCTGTCTCACAAGTAGCTCTATGTTCCCTGGTTCGTTCAATCCTAAGCTTGGGTCGAACTTAATTCCTATTCATTAAATACATTCAAAAGAATAATGGAAAAAAAAGTTCCCTTTTCTGTCCGTTGTTTTTTTTCCAATACAGTAAAAAGCAAGTATTTGCATTTAAAAAAACAGGCGTGCCTGGGTTTCAATTACTGCAGAAAAAATATGACAAATGTACAACTAGCAAGTGATTTTAAAAATCAATGGTCTGCCGAGAAAATTAACCTGAGTTATGCCTAGCCTGATTGTGTGGTTTTCTGTGCATAAATGGTAAGAAAGCTTTTGGGCTATATCAAAATAAAGATAATTTAACCTCTTGATGTATCCTAGTCTGAATAAGCTTGTCGGTTGGCTCCAACACACTTGCTAATTGGGAGAGACACACACATGATGGTTACTGAATGTTCTCTGGTTCATTCACAGGAGAAAAGTTTTTTTTTTTTTACAAAAGTTTTTTTTTAGGTAAACAAACTATATAAGGAGTGAGAAGGAAGAGAGAAAACCACTGGAGTTTTTAATACCATCTAGGGAAAATTTTTCAGAAAAAAAAAAAAAAACATCTCTCAAACATTATCCCTATATTTGTGACATTTGGCCCTAGTTTTTGAAATATAGTGCAAAATCTTCAGCTGCCATGTGAATAAGATACGAGTACCCAAAAATCACTTTCTCTGGTGTCTGATTCACCATCAAGATGCCAGAGCTATGGCACTCAGGAGCACACTCTTCTCACTAAATTAATTCTAATGCCACCCACAAATGTGCTGTCTCATGCTGAACTTAATAGCAATGTACAGAAATCAATGTGATATGGACAGTTTTTTCTTGCTGGTTTGAGAAAATATGGAGACCCACCACTAGCTTTACAACAAACAATGACACATTATTAGATATTTTTCAAAGTATTGTAAATAAATGAAAACGGATGGGAGAAAAAAGAAATGTCAGTGATTTGCTGTATATCCAATTTTGAGCTGAGGTAATGGCTTAGCGACAGATGCCCTTCGGCCATGTGGTCAGTCCATAGAGCTGGGGAAATAAAGGCTCCATCCTCCATCCATGGACTACATGCAGTATTACATTCCGGTCCAAATGGAATTTCACTCCATTTCATCATCATTTTTTGTTGGATTATACCAGCTGGCTTTTTTGTTATCCTCTACCCCCTTATATCAACTCGGTCCAATATCCATGTGGACCAAATCTCTTTTTCTTATTATTTGGACTCATTACATAATTTCTGGGAAATAAAATAAATTATATCTGTCAACAAGTAATAATATCAGTTAACTCAGTCAACTTAATTTGTATATATATATATATATATATATATATATATATATATATATAGTTTACTGATATAATTTCTTGAGATTAAAATTAAATATGCTAAAGACTTTCAAAAATTATTAACAACCAACTGAAAAGTTGCTAATCAACACTTTTCTAACATTCTTCCAACTAATATAATCTCTGTTGATAAAATTATAAGATAGTTGATGTGCCACAATCCAGATTCAGATCACACAAGATCTCTAAAATATCTAATTTCCACATTTTATATATGAGGTAAGTCTCTGTCCTTTCAAAAAATAAATCCTCATTTCACATGTGATAACATGAGTGAAAATGTGAATTAGCATTATATTATGCCCAAAATTTGCTAATTTACTTGCCAAGTACTGTATATATATATATATATACTGTATATATATACAGTATATATCACTTATTACTTATTACTTATTACTTGCAAAAAAATAAATAATACAAGCTGAAAAATATTTCCTACATGTGAAAAAGTGAAAATTTTAAAATTATGTGAAAATAAATGAATCATGTGGAAATATCACACAAGAAATTAATCAGACTAATTGGATGAGAAAATGGAAAATAGCACATGTGAATCTAAATTAATCATGAGGAGAAAAGCTACATGTGAAAATAAATACATTGTGTGATTTTTTTTTTTGTTGCATGAATTATGTGAGAATTTAACTGTGAGAATAAATAGATCATTTATGCAAATATCACATATGAAGATAAGTGAATGAGGGGAAAATATGTGAAAATAAATAAATCCAAGGAAAAACATTGCCCATAATTCTAATTGTACATTAATCAGCCATAACATTACAATGCAAAACATTAAGCCCAGGACTGTGTAGGCATGACTCTACAAGACCTCTGGAGGTCTGGCACAAGAAAGTTGCCATTGGATCCTTTGGGTGCTGTGGGCTGTGGGGTGGGACTTCCCAGACCGGGGTTGTTTGTCTCATGCATCTCATAGGTGTTAAAGATCTATTTTCTCTCTTCCTCTCTGTTTCAACCTGGACTTTGCGCACACGTCTTTAGTGACCGTTCACATACACATATACACACACACTCTCTCTCTCTCTCTCTCTCTCTCTCTCTCTAATGGAAACACTGCTCTGTCTCGGTTCTTTTCAAATGTACAGTACAGGTTAATTTGTTTTATTTTTATTTTACAGCAGTGATTCCGTTAGTATACGTTCATGAGTTAAATTTTTTTTAAAACAGCCTTTCTGTCAATGTGTGTGTAAAAAACTTAAATACTGTACTGGAGGGTCTGATTTCTCCTCTTCTCTTACTTTAGCTTTACACACAAACACACACATACACCAACACACACACAGCGCCTGCGCGCATAAACGGAAACACTTATCTGTCGGGATTTTTTTTTTTTTTAAAAAGGTAAAGTGAAGGTTAATTTGTTAAATTTTTACTTTATATTTTGTATTAATTATTTTTATGTTTTTTTGGTGGGAGGCATGGGGGCTTTGGAATGAATAATTTAAGTTTCCATTATTTCTTATGGGAAAATTCGCTGTGGTTAACGAGTGTTTTGAAAAACGCTTCCAGAACGAATTATGTTTGTAATCCAAGGTTTCACTGTAATGCAAACTATTACTAGAAATAGAAGCTTGTATCATAGCTAATCTATACATATAACGAAACTGTGAAGTGTTTGCACATTGAAGATATTTACGAAAAAATTATTTTGGGGGACATAAGATAATCCAGATGTTTTTTGGAATTTTTGTTTGTCTGTCTGTTTGTACATGCATCACATAAAAACTACTAAATGAATTTTAATGGGGTTTTTGCAGCTGTATTTGGTGGAGCTTAAGATAATATATAGGCTTGGTTTTATCGCAATTGGGTCATATAATAAGAAGATATGCCCATTTGAAATGACCATATATCATAAAAAGAATTATCTTGAAAAATATTATTATTTCATCTCAAAATTCATCAGTTGGTGCTATACATTTTTTAATAACCGCTAATAGGTCTGGAATTGAAATCTACTTAATACTGTAAACCCAATCTCACACTTTCATTTCGCCCACTTTACGATAACACATAAAAATTTTAGTTTTTCCAAAATTCAATAAATAGCGTTGTACATTTAAAAAAAAAACATTCTTATAAGTTGCAGGCACATCTAACTTTCCTTATAAAATTGCACAAATTGCACCTAAAACTAAAGGGTCTTCAAAGAGACGGCACAACAATATTGATTTTCTTTCATTAATTACTGTTAAGTGGGTTTTATGCTTTTGAAGGCATCATTGCTCTTTTGCACAGTATATCATTTCTAATTTAACTGAAAATAGAAATAATTTAGTTAATCATTGTGAAAAATAATTAAATGGGCTAAGCAATTAAAGTAATTTGTTTTTGAGTGGATAATACTAGAAGTGGCCATCTGCCATGACTTTAAGATTTTCATGATATTATGTACACAATACATTTTTTGGAATTATTTTATTTGCCAGAAAGTGTTGATAAGTTTTCTGTAACAGTAGCTCTGACATTAATGCAGCCCTCAGGGCGAATCCCAGGTTCACTGTCACAGTTTCCCCCTAGGCACTTCATGCCATTCAACATTTGTGTTTTCTCGACTTTTACTGTGACCTGAGTCCATAGCATTTCAATTTTCTAGTTAGTTCCTTTCTGTTTTTGCATACCAGTTTCATTTTGCTTGAATGTTTGATCTTAATGAGTAATGACTTAAAGAGTGCCGTTCTCTTTGTTTTTCATCATTTTTTCATCATTTTACATTTCAAAAAATGAGAGAAAAAAAAAAACATTCACTGCTTTACTGTATGTCCATCATACATTTTTGTATTGGCCAAGGCTTCAATGAGCCAATTAGATTCTTACTATATTGTAACCTCATATGAGAAGTTACCTGCTTGTTGCTCAGCTCCAACCAGATGTACTCTGTTCTATAGCTGTGTGTGACCCAGGGCCAGTCACCATGCCAAGGCCCATTACAAGCCTATGCCAAGTTCTGTTTCATCTCTCATGCTAAGCCCTGATATGGCATTAGAAAACCCAACATAAAGTGAAACTATATGTCCTGGGTTATTTGTGGAGCTGTGCCTCAGAATAGGGTTTCTGTCACAGTTTCCCCCTTGACTCTGCTTGTCTTTAGAATTTTTTTTGGTTTACAGTACTTTTATCATTATCTAATCTCACAGCATTCCAGTGTTATCTGTGCTTTTTATGGTTTATTGTTTGTGTTTAGTTGCATCCCAATATCTTTTTTTTAGCTGTGTTGTGTTTATGACTCTCACTATTTAAAAACCACGCCATACGGTTCCCTTGTTGTTGTTAGTTAATTATCATTAGCCTTAGCCTTTACTACAGTCAATTAGCTTAGCCTAGTTTTCTTAGCTTCACATTTGTGTTGTTTGTGTTTGTTATTATGTATATAAATAAAGACATGCCTGCCCTTACAGTCTTGACACCCAACATGAATATGAATTTGTTTAGTATAATATGTTATCATTTGTACAGTAATATAGTAAAAGATACAGTACGGACTTACATTGCATGTTCCAAGAATAATAACTTTGTTATAAGAAAAAAAAAACATGTTATTTATCTGAAACAAGAAAAACATGCAATAATTGATATGGTGAATTCTTCTCTCAGGAGCCATTTATTTAAGGTTTAGAAGCAGTCTTTACTGTCATGTCACTGTCATGTCACTATTACGTTTTTGTTGTTATTGGTGTTTGTGTGGGATTTATCTTTTCCAAGAAATTTCCTGCAGTCATCTGCCTTCTTTACTAATTCCTGATAAAAACCTTGTCCGTGCAATGGATGAAGCAGATGGATGCAATGGATGTAGCTCCAACAGAGGCTCCCTGAGAAGAACAACCTAATGTGGAGTAACAAGGAAAAGGGAAAGGATTGTGTGATGGAGACTGGAATGTCTCAAAGCCTGCCCCACTATGTTTCATTTGCACAGAAGACATCATTAAGCATTAATGCTTATAGCCTCAATATGATGTGGCTCTGTCTCCTTGCTCTGTTTTGGATGTCATTATGCCATCCTGCTTAGCTTTGGGTATTACTCCACCTTCCTACTCTGCTGAGTATGTTGCTCCACCTCCTTGCTCTCCTTGTTTGCTTTGCTTTGTTCTGTCTCCTTGCTTGCCTAATGATGTCATGTCGCCACCTTGCTCTGCTGTGGACATCGCTCATTCCCCCTGCGGGACACCATTCCTGCCTCTGGCCTCACAAAGGATGTCTCTCCCTGTCTGGACTCACAGAGGACACTGCTCCTTTAGGCTTGGTTGCTCAGGAACCCCTCTTAAGGACATACAGTAATGTGCTTTGGTATATGTGTCTACGTGTCTTGCCTTGTATCCATTTAGTAGTTCATGTTAATGGTATTCCTTTTACTCCTTTGTTTGTTTTGGCTTTATCTTCTCAAGTAAATTACCTACATATGCATCCAACTTCTCTGCCAATTCCTGACACATGACAGCTTGGTAAAAAAAAGTAATTGCAATTTCTTAGTAACATAAGCATGTTTTGTCCAATTAACTTTTATATTTTTATACTGTAGCTGATACAATGTAAGTGATAACAAACCTCACCTATTTTACAGACAGTCCACAAAATTACAGGACAGGAATTAGAAGTTATAAACAGGGAGACAAAATTTTCCTGAATGGGATCTGCATCCACATCCACCCTCCCCTAGCTTTAATACAGCAGGGACCATTTCAAAAAAGCGCTTGACCATCAGCCTTGTAGTGATTTACAATGAAGCGTCTACCAACCATTTCCTCCCACTTTTAATTCTGTTTTTTTTTTTTTCCATAAAAACTAAAGAAAATAAATTTGAAAAATTTTCAGCCATTCTGATGTAGATTTACTAGTTTCCTTTGGATTATTTTTGTGTTTACTGAAGCTTTAGCTGTCAAACAGATGGTTTCACATTTGTCTCTAGAATATTGTGGTATACAGAGAAGTTTATGGTCAATTCAATAAATGAAAACGAGCCCAAATCATTACCCTTTTACCACTGTACTTGACAGGTGAGTATAAGGTGTTCCCTTTCAAAGGCTACACTCGATGCTGCGTGAAAACGCTATAGGAATATCTTATATAACCTCGGTCGGGTGATGTCATCTGATGAGACGCACCAGCAGGTTATAAATAGAAGTGAGCTGAAAACATTCCTTAGATTCTTTGTCTTTACCGACATTGTGCGCGTGTGCGTGTCAGCATACAATACATTTAAAATACATTTAAAAGCAGATAAAAGCATAAAACTCATAAATGTCCCCCTCCTTTTCGATTCACATATTCTCTGCTTTGAATGTTTGGGTGAGAGCCACGCTCTCAAGGACTTAGAGTAGAGTGTGAGCACCGTGATGATCTTCCGATGAAGGGGCTTCTTTAGGGAACCTCGAGCCGCGCTGCACTCATGGGGATCACAAGCAGATCTGGCCGAGGCACGAGAGACGGAGCCCTCCTTTATCTCGCCCTCTTTGGTGCTTCTCGTGGGTGTATGGAGGAGATTCGTTTTCCTGCTTCTATAGAAATGGAAGGAGCTACCTCAGAATGCTCCTCTAAAAATTATAAAGAGTATGAGGAGTTGCTTGAAGTTATAACACATGACTGCACATTGACTGGCCACAGGAGCAAGCTCACCCAAAACAAGCAAAATTAAACAACAGATTTCTGTCGGGTGGCCAGAAGAGGGCGCCACAATGCCGCTCTCTCCCCTTTTTTGATGACCTTCATAACTTCATATGACGAAGTTCTCATCCCGTATTTTTGTACCTCGACTTCGTTCTATTCGAACATTGTTGATGCAAAAGCACGAGGTTATGTGGTGATGCCCCAGATAGAAAAGACGCTTGCAGGCTATACCTGGAACATCATCCTCATTAAAAAAGCCAACCCAAGCAGCAGGTCAGGCCGGCGCTTCCTTGCACACCATGGCGGTTTTGCAGGCGTACGAGGCTGATCTGCTGAATGATTTGAGGACGAGCAGCACTGTGAATCAGAAACCATTCACAGAATTACACCGGGCTATTGATTTGTCCCTACACGCGACTAAACAAACAGCCCGTGCTATCGGCAGTTTTATGGCCTCCTTGGTGTCCGCTGAGAGACACCTATGGCTAAATCTGACAGGCATCAAGGATAAGGATCGAACATTCCTCCTTGATGCCCCCGTCTCACCCTCCGGCCTATTTGGCGACGCTGTTAATTCCGTCGCCACCAGGTTTTGAGAGGCTAGGCTATACGAGCAGGCTTTTGGGAAAATTTTCCCACGCCATGCTCAAGAGTCGAGGCCGTCAGCCACCCAGCCTCGACCAGATCTGAGTCTCGCCAGGCGAGAGGCGCAGAAGGAGAGCAGCTGAGCACCCCTCCGTAAGGACTGGGGTATGGCTCACCCGTACCTTTCCTATGTGGTTCAGACCTCGGTTTATGACTTTGGGTCCCACTGTAAGGTCGTCCTGTCGTCACAGATGCTAACGACAGACGCTTCCCTCACAGGCTGGGGTGCGGTCTTAGATGACCGTCCAGCCCAAGGAAGCTGAAGAGGCCTTCTCCTTGCGTGGCACATCATGAGCGCTCTATTTCTGGCCCTAAAGCACTTTCTCCAGCAGTTGAGAGGCTACCATGTCCTAGTGCGGGTGGACAACACTATGGCAGTCTCATATATAAATCGCCAGGGCGGACTGTGCTCGCGCCGCTAGTTAGCTAGCGCACCAGGTTCCTCTCCCTCAGGGCGATTTACATCTCAGGGCATATGAATGTGGGAGCAGTTGTACTGTCCATTTAATCTCTGACACACGGGGAATGGAAACCCCACCCCGAAATAGTGAATCAATATGGGAGAGATTTCATGTAGCAGAGGTGAACCTCTTTGCCTCGTAAGATCAGCAAATGTCCCTTTTGCTACTCTCTGACTCTTTCAGCATCCCCCCCGTCCTGGGTCTGGACACCTTGGCCCGTACGTGGCCCAGGTTATGCCTTTATGCGTTTTTTCTGATAGCTCTGCTCCCGGGAGTCTTGGCGCTCAGGCGCATGGGGTTCGGTCCCTGAATGGGACCAATTAAATCAAGCTGGTTATCCAGCCAGCGTAATTAAGACTATTCTAAAGTGCTAGGACTCCCTTTCCCTAGAAGAGCTTATGCCCTCAAAAGGAATGTATTTGAAAGTTAGTGCATGACGAAGGAGATAGACCCAGTCCACTGCTGAATTGTTTCAGTGCTGGAGCTTCTGCAGGAAAAGTTGTTCTCGGGCATGTGTCCTAGTACTCTCAAGACGTACGTGACTGCATCCTCACTGAACTACCTCCCGAAAGTTCCATAAACCCGACATGCACCCTATTGTTTTTGAAGCCTTCTGTCCTCCGCCTTTACAGCTTCAGAGCAGGAGAGACTTCACTTACTGTGTCCAGTACGTGCTCTCCATATTTACGTCCACCGCATCAGCCAGTGGCGTAAGTCAAAGCAGCCTTCACTACATTGGGTGAGAGATGCTATTGCCCTCTCCTATGAGGCGCAAGGGCTCACTTCGCCTTTAGGAATCAGGCCTAATTCAACCAGGGGGGTCGCCTCATCCATTGCACTAGCAAGAGGTATTCCCCTGCAGCAAGTGGGTGACGCAGAGGGTTTGTCCGGGCTCATGGGTCCCCGAGTTAGCTGCCCAGGCAAATCAATCTTAGGAATGTTTCCGGCTCACTCCTATTTATAACCCTGTAGCGCAGCCACATAAAGGGGCATTTTAAATAACAGGGAAATGGATTAAGAAGCTAATGCTGCTCACCTGTGCACGGAAATATGCCCGATCTGTTTTACTCGTCCCCATAGACAGTGTTGGTCACAGGGAGAGGAGAGATTTTTCACAGAGAGAGAGTTTGTTAGATGAGTCTGAAGAAGAACTTTTCCCTGGTCGGATTATTCCTCGTGGACACTAACCATTCACCTCTCGTTCTGTTGCTCGAGCTCCCGGATTTGTCATCTATACCGGTGAGGCCGAGCCAATCTCTCCCGTGCATCATTTCACCCGTTACAAAAACATTGACTCTGGACAATCATACACGCACTTACACACCCGCATACATCACACACATTGTTTATATTTGTATATATTTTGTATATATTGGTTTTGGTGCACCTTGTTTGTTTGTTTGTTGGTTTGTTTGGTTTAATACACTTTGGTTTGGTTTACATCTAGTTATTGTGTCGCGTCTTTACTTGTCCTGTCTTGATTGCGCAATACCGGAAGTGTTGTTTAAAAACCCATATTTTGATTCTCGACCCCGTAGCAAAGTAACTAGTGGTTTAATTAAATCCAAGCGTTACAACCTGCAGGTGCGTCTCATTAGATGACGTCACCCGACCGAGGTTATATAAGCCAAAATTTGGCGTGTTTGATACACACATGCTTCACAACCGGCAACATGACAAGATGTTCCCATAGCGTTTTCACGCAGCATCTTGTTCCCACTTTTTCAGGGAACAGGGTTTCAGCAAAGTAACCCGAAACGTTTCTGCTGAGATGCTGTTTGGTTTCCCAAACATGGTGCTGGGCATTAAGGCCAAATAATTCCACTATGGTCTATGGAGAAGAGGCTTCCCCCTGGCAACCCTTCAGTTTTCTTTTAATTGTGCTGTCATGGACTTTAACATTTAACATGCTCAGTGAGGTCTGTAGGGTCTGATGTTTTTTTTGTCAACTGTCTTAAATGCTTTCCACTAGTGAATAATCTTTCTTCCTGTAAAACATTAAATTTCAAATTGATTCCAATCCAAATGTTTTTTTTTTTCAGATTGAAGTGATGCAACAAATGCTTATCCAAGATCAATGCTTATGTCTTTCCTCTTGACATTGTGTTAACACACCTGAATGCTCCAAATAAGCAAACTGCCAAAACGTCTGCTTTTATAGAGATCTGCACACTGCTAATGATCAGTTAATCAGAGACTGATGATTAGCAGAACCTGGCTGCAACTTAGTATTTTAAATCCTGTGGAAACTGTAAAGGGGTGCTTAGTATCGAAAAACAGTTGTTGTATTTTTTGTCTAATACAAAGGCCCGCAACAATCATGTGATTTTTATTATGATTTCACACACACACAACACACATATAAAATTAAAAGAGGGGCACTAACTTTTACACATGGTTGTAGTTATTCAGACCCTTTGTTATGACACTTGTAATTAAGCTTGGGTGAATCCTAGTTCTATTAACAGTCAGTGACATGCTTCTATAACTTGCATCCAGTCCATCTGTGCTTAAGTGAATTAATTCACTTAATTCACATGATTAGAAAAGGCACACACCTGTCTATGTACACTGATCAGCCATAAGATCAAAAGCACTGAGAGGTTAGGTGAATAAGGTTGATTGTGTCCTTATACTGACACCTGTCGAGGGGTCAAAAGGCTCAAGTAATCAGTCAGTTCTCAATGTTTCTCAATGGCCACATTTTGTTGGCTAAATAGCTGTGTTAGAGCATGGTATTCAGGTGTGTTCATGGTATTCAGTGGTTAGTACCTACCAAAAGTAGTCCAAGGAAAGACTGGTGAACTGGTGAGTCATGGGTGTCCAAGGCTCATAAATCTGTATAGGAGTGTAGGATTACAAATTTATAAAATGTTAAATCTAGCTTCCAACACAATAGTATTGTGGCGTGGGCGGGGCGGCGGCTGACGACCAGCATGCCTTGCGGGGATGTCTGTGTGTTCACCATGTTGGGGAAGGGTGTTTGGGTTAGTGGCTTCGGCCCTGTTTGTGTGTGGTGTGTGTGTCACTTGTGGAATGTGCTCCGGTTCATGCTTAGGCTGAATTGGATGTAGGCTTCGTGTGAATGTGCTGCTCATGCTTTTGTATGACTGCGTGTGTAAAATAAAGTACTCCCAGCCATTGCATTGGGCAGCAAGTAAGCTCACTTGTCTCTCTAACATCCTTCTTAGTGGTAAAAACGCTACATTGGCATCAGAAGTGGGATGGAGAGTAATGGGTTAGAACGCACTACGGAGGACCTTCTAAAAATCCAAGCGGGCCGCTGAGTAGCGGAGTGACTACTTAAATAGCAAAAGCTCTTTCCCGATGGAGCTAGCGCGAGCACACCACGGCAACTGAAGCGGAGCGGCGAGATGAAAATGCCGGCACTGGGCTAGGCAACAAGCAAGTCTTCGAGGTTTCAAGGCGATGCCTAGACACGGGACCTCGGGACTACTGCTGCAACGTTCTCAGGCCTGAGGGACAGCGTACACCAGCAGCTGCTTAACTAGCGTCGGGGGGACGTTTGGGAAGCCGCGCTGGGATTTACGTCAACTGTGTGCTGGACGACGTCTTACTATGTGTGCTTGTGGACACCGGCTCCACTGTTTTGCTGCTGCGCTGTGGATTACTGGGGCAAAGCAAGCGCGTCTGCAGACTGCATGATGCTGCCTTCAACGTCTGCACTGTTACTGGGGGCTACATGAAGGAACGGGCGTGTCGCACGGTGCGAGTTCAGGTGGGTGGTCAAGCTTATAACACACGAGTTCTTTGTGGGGAATATCGAGAAGGACTGCATTTTGGGGTTGGACATTCTGGAGAGATGGGGTGCGGTGCTGAATTTGTCTAGCGGAACTCTGCGTGGTAACTTCGGGGTAGCCAGGTTGCTGGGACCCAAGCCACGGCCGGACAGGTTGGTAGCGCACACCCGAGGGGCGGAACTTTTGGAAGCAGACCAAGCGGGAAACCTACACGCTAACGCCAGCACGTTATCCCGATGGCCGGGCAGCAAAGCGCGTGGTCGGTACTGCGGGCAAGTGAAGCCCGGGGCGTTGTAGAACCCCCGATGCCGAACATTCTCCCCGTGCAGTCCTCCAGGCTGTACGGCGGTAATCAGCTGTCCGAGCCAGCGTGCAGCCGAGTTACTGCATCACCCAGAGCGTCACCCGCAGTCGCTTCGCCGGTGTCACAGCTGGACCGTGATCTGCTTATCGCCAAGCAGAAGGGCCCCACCCAGTGCTCGTGGGCACCACTGTAAGACTTTCGGGTGGGGGCACCTATGGGGCGTATGGGCGTAGACAGTCACAGCTGGGGGCGAGATTTTGCTGCTGGAGAGCAGGTATGGGTGTGTTCCTCCGGAAGGAAGAGGGTGGGCACGAGTTGTGCTCCACCGGGACCATCTTGCGCCTTACCAGCCGCAAGCCGACGAAACATCGAACTCTGTGGAGGCCGGACCACCTCAGGACAATGTTCACGCTCATCCCTCACCTGCCATAGTACTCCGGCGTTCCCAACGCCAGCGCCGACCGCCTCTACGCCTCCGAAACGAAGTTCGTCATGGTGACCAGGGACGGTCGCAGCTCGGGTGGGGGCAGTGTGGCGTGGGCGAGGCGGCGGCTGACGACCAGCATGCCTTGCGGGGATGTCTGTGTGTTCACCATGTTGGGGAAGGGTGTTTGGGTTAGTGTCTTCGGCCCTGTTTGTGTGTGTGATGTGTGGAATGTGTTTCGGTTCATGCTTAGGCTGAATGGGAGGTAGGCTTCGTGTGAATGTGCTGCTCATGCTTTTGTATGACTGCGTGTGTAAAATAAAGTACTCCCAGCCATTGCATTGGGCAGCAAGTAAGCTCACTCACCTCTCCAACATCCTTCTTAGTGGTGAAAACGCTACAGTATATAAACTGAACAAGTTACAGACATTGGGTTTTAAATTTTAAGGTAAAGTTGGTGACCTGTAGATCGTCTTTCTTAGTTAGTTAG
Organism: Clarias gariepinus; assembly: GCF_024256425.1. Taxonomy (NCBI): domain Eukaryota; kingdom Metazoa; phylum Chordata; class Actinopteri; order Siluriformes; family Clariidae; genus Clarias; species Clarias gariepinus. The sequence continues at coordinate 10,289,285 of NC_071118.1, read as the reverse complement.
TTTTTGTTAATTTATGTTGTAATTTATGTTAGGACTATCTGTTTTGTCTCTGCTAGCCAGCTAACTAGGCCATTTAGTTAGCTAGTTTAGTTTCTCTGTTAATTTATGTTGTAAATTTATGTTGCATGTAGCACCTTGGTCCTGGAGGAACGTTGTTTCGTTTCACTGTGTACTAACTGTATATGGTTGAAGTGACAATTAAGCCTACTTGAACTTGAACTTGGACATTCTAAGAAGATCAAGTCTGGTACCCCAGGTGTCAGAGACATTAACCTTTTGTCTTTATGTACTTCCTGACCACTGGGTAGGGTCCCAAAGTCAATGTGAATGTTAATCTCAAGGCCAGGCTGTGCCTTTGTCTCTATGAGAATGTAAAGGTTTGGGTGATACTGTCAGGCTGATTAGATTAGCACTTACAGGTATGCATTTGAAAGCCACTGCTATGCTGATGAGATCAGGGCTGGGGAACTTCCGTTACCAGGCTGATTCCTGTACTACACTATGCTTTGTTTAAATTGTCTCCACCTCTTTGTATTCCTCCCTCTTGTAAAGTATAAACTCTCCGGAGTTTTCAGTAAGACTTGGATGACTACAGCGACGTCTGCGAGTTCTCAATAAAGAGTAACTTCTGCTTGAATGATATCCCAACGTCTCCTGGTCTCTGAAAAAAGTTCCCAACACGAGCCAAAGATAGGCCTGTTTGTGCCAATCTCCCATAAGAGCTACTGTAGCACAATTTGCTAAAAAGGTTATTTCTATCTATGATAGGAAGGTGTCAGAACCCACAATGCAACACAGCTTGGTGTGCATGGAACTGTGTACCCACAGACTGGACAGGGCGCTCATGCTGTACCTGTAATCAGTTGAAATCTGCTACAGACTGCAAATGAACGTCAGAACTGGGCCACGGAGAATGAAAGAAACTCCAAAAAAAATTGTCAAACTTTTGGTATTATTTACCAGAAGAATTAAGGCTGTTTAAGATGTAAAAGTGCTTAACCAAGTACTACTGTAAGTGATAGTTCTGAATACTTTTGTAAATAGGATATTTCTATCATTAATATTATTGTTGTTATTATCATTAATAATAATAATAATAATAATAATAATAATAATAAATAGAACATTCCAAACACCTATTTTAGTTTTTAACTTTTGAGTATCGTGTGATAATAATAGGATAGGATAATGAGGCGAAAAAGAATTTGATTAGATGTAACAATAAATGTATTTATTATAACATGTGATTATTTAATAGATTAAAAAAACGTTTACTGGCAAACTGTTGTAAGAGGAATAGAATACTTTGAGATGTGCTGTTTATTACTATACTTAAACAGTGAACTCAGTGTTATGTCGGTGTGTGTGTTTGCTTTATTTCCTACTTACCGAGGAAGTATTCATCATGGAAATGAGAATATATTGATTCCTTTTCACCTTGTAGCCTGACAATTACTCAGTTTTAATATTAAGCTTAATCACAAATGGCAATATCATTCTCATTTTAAGTAAAAATCACTAGGGACAATAAACTATGTAGGTATAGGAAGACACTAAGAAAATGCATAAAACAAAATAAATCTAATTTCAAACACACACTGGTAGATATACTGGTAATGAATCTACATCTACTGTACATCTACACAGTATACAATATCTGCAGGTTAGGGCATCTTCCATGGAAGCAATCAAACAAAAAATTTAATTAAATAAGAATAAATTAGTATCCTGCAACAAAGCTATTTTTCAAAATGGACCCCAAGTGACAGTGTGTTCTTTTATTATTAAGTTTATGTGAATTTTTGCACTTAGCTGTAGGTATGTAGTCTTAAAACATACAAACCCTGGCGGACACATGCTTTTTCATTCTAAACATTTCTCATTTTTATGTACAAACCTGTTTTCCTTACGACCTCTCGGGGAGTATAGACCCATAACCTCTATGTCAGAATGAATTCTTATTATATCGTGTCAAGGAGTCTTGCTGAGTGTCTGGAATGTCACAGAGAGGGTCAATATTTTCAATTATGCTGTGCTAACAATAGAAAACAAGCCAAACATTGGTGCCAATGAATACAGTGGCCCTTACTGCGTGTGGCAGGTCTCCAGATTCACTGGCTGGGAATTGATTGAAACTTTCCTTTACATTACCGCCATACAGGCCAAGGATAGCACTTTCTGGGTTGCCTGAGAGCAGGGTTCAGACACACACATCTGACCTTTACTCCACAGGAGTTCATCAGGAGTGCAAAAACATTAACAGCTTGTCTGGAATTTAACTATTCTGTGCATAACTTACAGTAAATGTAATTTTGTTGTATGAAAATGAATTAAGGGTAATGCATTTATAAATTTGTCTGCTATGAGTCCTGATAAAAATCTTTCTTCAGTTTATTTTATTATAGACAAGGTGTGAGTACCCGTTGTTGATGAGTAAATGGATTTTAGAAATAGTTAAAAGATTAAATCTAAAATTAAGCTGATCATCATTATTGTATAAATGCCTGTCTTTCTGTGCAGCAGAACTCTCCGTTTAACTTTAAAATTAATACCAAGAAATTAGATGTTGAAAGTTTGAGGGCCAAATACACTCCCTGTTTAAAGTAGATTATTACATTGTGCACATGACTGTTCATACCATCACTTTTACTCAGCATTTTGCTTTGAGCGGCTAACACTCTTATTTTGAGTATTTTACACGGCCTCACCACGAACTGCTGTTGATACGTTTGTTTTAACAACGTGTTGTGTTTTATCTCATAGTATCTCCTCACATTAATGCCATAAATTACCACCATGGTTCCAGAACATATGAGACAAACTGGTTTTAAATGTCTTGCAGGAAGAAAAAACATACAATGATCTGTCCATACATCTTTAAAGATTCAGTTTTCAAAAAACTTTTTTGGGGTAATCCATGTTGTGTCCTGCATTTTTTTTCTATATTTCATGAGGATTTGGGCACTTTGGAGGGGCATTACGGTCATTTCTGTGTTATTTGCATACTCCGTATTTACAGTAAACTATAGTGTTGATTGGCTCTGTTGAGTGATGCGTATAGCCATGCCCACTTTGAGGCCAAAAGCACTCTATTATTTAAATTTGTTAAAAAAATTTATGGCTGCTTTAGGGTAATCTGGCACAAAACTGCTTATAACATCCCTTCAACTCAGCACTTTGATTTTACTGTATATATAGTGCAGGTTTAACTTCAGGTGAAGGACTTGCGAAGTTTCATTAAATTCTGTCAAGCCAATTTTGCCTGATGTTGTCACAAAATCAGCTGGACATATCATTGAACGAGTGAGTTTTGACCAATGAACACACAAAACCTGCATTTTGCAAGGCATACATTGACTTATATTGAACTTCTTATTGAATAATGCGTAATGTAAAAAAAAGAGATTTGGACATGTTTCCATCCATCCCATAATAAAAAGGCTTCAATTTTAAATAGAGGCATGTTTCACTTTTACTGGATGAAGAGATAAGAAGTGAAGAATCTGTGAATGCATTGGGAATACTATTTAATGTGAGTTGATGAGTTTTGATGTAAACATAAGGCATTGTTTTCTGTGACTATAAAGCCTAAAACGTTTGCTAAATAAATGTGTATCAACGAAACCTGATGAGTGAGCAAAAGTGATGTGGTTAGAATTTTATTTTAATAAAAAAAAAACATAACTACTGACTGCACAGTGCTGTAATGTTTAGAACTGTGGTCTCGCACATCCAGGGTTGAAGGTTGGAGAGTTTGAATGTTCTCCACGTGCTTGGAGGGTTTCCTCTGGGTGCTCTGGTTTCCTTAACTTGTCCAAAGATATGCAATAGCTGTGCGTTTCTGTGCATGTAAGTGAGTGTGTGTACTTGTGTGCCATGTCTTTGTTATGTCTTTTTCAAAAATACATTACTGCTTAATTCTTATTACAGAAACGTATCTATTGAAAGGCATCTATCTATTTATCCACCAGTCTACTTTGATGTTTCATTTAAAAAGTTTAAAAATGTAGACCATCTCTCTTGCTCTAATTCCAAACTACATATTTGTTGCCTCTATTTTTTAGTATTCTTTGAAAACACTCCCACATTAAGAAAAAGTTCCACTGACCTTTTCCTTTTTGCATTAATAATGAACTGCCAATATCCATGGTATGTTTTACTTTTAATTTGGCCTTGCAACACTACTTTTCTATCAATATTTTAAATCTGACGAGGTCTTTGATCAATACCTTCTTCAGCCATACCACAAGCCAAGATGAAACTTTGATCAGCTTGTCTAAATAATGTGTGAGCACAAATTTACTGCTCGAAGCAAGAACATAATTGACTGGCTACCTGACGAAAATTGGCCAGGCATATTATCGTGAAAGTTTTTGTAAGATGCATCTATATTTACCATAGAGATTGACAGTTGATGCATTGTGATTATGGCCCTCGTGAGAATAGCAGAATCCAGAGGATGAATGATGCCTCTGGCTGAGATCAGTACATGTCTGGGAAGGAGAATTTCCATTTATATTTTCCCATTATAAACCGCATTATGAAATAGCTATTATTCAAACATACAGTATTTATGAGTATATTAGCTCAACTACTGTATAAACCTGTCCAAGAGTAGCATGCAAAAAAATTGCACGCATTAATGTTAATGGAAATGTACTCGCTTTAGTTTGTAAATGGGGTGCTTGGTGCACACAAATTTCATTTAGATGGAATATTTGGTTCAAGTGTCAAAGAGAGCTGAGTTGTGCTAAAATAGAGAACATGGACCAGTTGGTGCTGTTGTAACATCAGTTGTGGAACTTTTGTCCCAGGCAGCACAGTAAAGCAGTGGGTAAGATTTGTCATGAGGAACATTTTACAATAAATCATACCTATTGAGATCTAATTTAGCTTAACTGTCTTACACAGTGTTTTCCAAAGCATTTTTTTTTTCTTTTCTAGTGATCCACTTTTTAAAAAACAAAACCATCGTAAATCAATTCGCAACAGGCATTATCTATTATTCATGAGAAAATAATGTTACTGGATCATTTTTATTGTTACTTACACATGACTATTACTTTGAATGCTAAATTAGCTATTTATGTGATAAGCTACATGTGATAATTCGCAAATTTGTATGCATGTGTTAACATAATAATTTAAAAAGTCAACAGAAAACAAGTCTTTACAAATCATACTGTTACAGTCTGACTGTGACCCTGGACTTTTATTGTGAAGGTTATGTGCACTAGTGGTGGGGAGTTTGAATCAGTTTAGTGACTCAGTTCTTTAAATCTCGTTCATAAAAATAAACAAATCTTTGTTTGCGTCATTTAGTTCATTTCACTTTTTTGTTCTGAAATAAAATAAAAATTTACATTTGCAATAAACAGACCCCCAATACGTCTACATATACAAATTTTGGCTATAGATCCTGTAATGAAAACATTACAATGCAGCTAAGGAGATATTATGATAAACAGAATGAGCAGCTCACCACTTGCATTTTCTGGTTCGAGTCATTCGTTCTTTTGAATCTACTGCACTGCATAGCATCTGTGAGAGTCACATGACAAAAGAACGAATGACTCGGTTGAGAAGAACCATTCAATTCTGTTTTCTGTGTATTGCACTTTATAGCGTCTATGGGAGTCATGTGACAAAAGAACGAACAATTCGGACCGAAAGACTCAATGGTAACTACTTATTACTGTTTACTGTACATGATCTACGGAGGTTTTGCGATGCTTTGCACATGCGTACCTAGTAAAAAATGAACGAATCACTCTCTAAGACTACTCGTTCCAGTCATGTTAAGGACTCGTTTAAAAAGAAAAAAACGTTCATGAACGTAGATTGGTATGGACAATTTTTTTGTTTATGTAAAAATTGTAAATAGTATTGATTTATTTTTGTTTGTTTTGTACTTTTGAACATTTTCTTCTATTTTGAGGTAATCTTGGTATTTTTGTATTTTGTACACTTTTGGAAAGCCACATGTTTGCACCTTGGGAATAAAAACAAACCATCTTAAACTGTGCATTTTGCCCCTGTTGCCTTTGTAGACCTTTGACTGCTGGTACAGTACATCCTAACAGATACCAAATAAATGAATTTATAGGTAGAGTTCACAGACTACCTGATTCTTTTTATTTCCTCTACTCTGACTCTAACTGCAAGCAGAATTATATGACTGAAATCATGACGCGGTAGAAAACTAACTCCATGTGACTGACAGGTATACTGCAGAAATGATAGCGAACCAAATAAAATCTCCTGCCCCGTCTCTAGGAAACAGTGGTCTAACAGATTAGGAAAATAAGTGAATGTGGTTGAATTTAACTCTTAGCTAGTGCAAGTGTGTTTTTAGGTAAAAAAAATATTAAATCACATATATTCACATTAACCAAATATTAACCACATATGTACCAAATATATTCATATAAATTAAGTACTAAATACAATTATGTAAACTTCTAAACTAAGGTTTGCTATTAAAACTTTAAAAACTCATATGGGATGAACTGTAAGACGTAGAGAGCCCAGAGAAGCTGGGTCCTTTCTCACATTAGATCAAAGTGAGCATAGCACCTGCATGAATAGGAAGAGAGGTCGACCTGACCCAGATAAGAAATATACAAACAATGAACAGAAGACCTTAAATAAGGTGTTCTGCAAAAGGGAGGCCATGCTGAAACATAAGTGGTGAGAAGGGAAAGACACAAGATATGAATGGGTTTTTGTGTGACCGTGCCAAGTGGCACTCATTATCTCTTATCAGGTAAAGGCAAACAAAAGGACAACAAACTCGTGGCTGGTGGAAGGGTTGGATTATAATGGGGAAATTTTCCAGAGCAAGTATATAATGGGTACCAAATTTGGAAGTAACCGAAACAAGTGTACCAAATTTGGCAAAAGGAAGTAAAAAATAAGAAAAAAGCAAGTGCTTGAGTCCCTCCCTTGGTCAACAGTATATAAAGTATGTGCATTTAATTGTTTTTCAGTTTGCTCTTTGTACTGCCATTGGGTTGGCTTACTTGGGCTTTGTTGCTGCAATAAACTCTAACTTTAACCGAATGCTAAGTCTTTTTTTAATAATATTATAACTTGAGCTTATGTTTTAGTGCTAAAGTGAAACTGGCATTAACAGTGGAAGATAAAAATCTCCCACAATAGTGCTGGCATAATTTTAGAGCGGCCCAAAACATGTATAAACAATTTAACAGTTGTCCTATTTTTAAAAATCCAATTAAATTATCATAGCAATTTGTAGTATTATTTTTTCTCCAAAGATGTCAGTAGTCACACCAATGTTGATGCCTTCATGTGACCATCCGAAGAGAGACAATTGGCCGAATATTGACTTTAAGCACCCATGCTAGAGGATCGTTCTAGTTCTTCACCATTTTATTTACAGAACCACAGTCAAATAGGCCATCACCTTAGGAATTGCTGTAAGTTAAAAAGCAGCATGCATCCTCCTGGACATTTGCTTAAAGTACAAATATTGTATTTTAATATTGATAGTCAGGAATCATTTGTCTTAATTAGTAGTGCTAGTACTGCTAGGCCTATCTTACTTGCAAAGCTTAAAAAACTCACAATATGTTTAATTTTGGCATTTAGATCAGGTCACTTACTATTAAGTAATATCTTACGGTTAAATAATTGTGGATTAATAAGACAATTGCCCAGAATGGTTCGAAAAAAGCATTACTGGGGTTGATTTCTTTTTACCTCATCCTGTAGATTGAAAATATGGTTTTGAGCTTGTTTTGCTGTTAAATTTGTTAACATGCCATCAGCAATGTTTGAGATGAAACCTAGTGGAGCATAACAGACCTTTAAAAAATACCAAAATCCTGAATGCCACTGCTTGTGTTAAAGTGTGTTTGTGTAAGGGTGTTTAATAGAGTCAGGATTCTTATAATGCGATCAAGGAGACCTTCAAATATAATACACTGTTCAATTCAATTCAATTCAACTTGAGTTGTAAAGCGCTTTTAACAATTGATGTTGTCGCAAAGCAGCTTTTCACAATCAAAAGAATTATTTGGGTTGTATGAAATGTGAATGTGCATGAAGAAAAATGATAAAATTTGTCCCTGATGGGCAAGCCGATGATGATGGCGACAGCGGCAAGGAAAAACTTCCTGAGATGGCAGAAGGAAGAAACCTTGAGAGGAACCAGACTCAACAGAAAACGCATTTTCATTTGGGTGAAGTGAATAGCAGGGCTCGATCTGCAACATACTGTGTGAGACTGGAAGTTCAAGATATGTTTAAGTTAATATGAATTCCAGTTTGTTATTGGAGGCTCAGGTAGACTATAGGAAACTCCAGCCCTGTACTATCAAGCAATTGCAATCATGACTCATTAGCATCAGCCAAGGACTGTCTGCATGGAAAAGCGGAAAATCACCACACCCATCCCAGACAGACCACACAGGCCATCCATGCGAAGAGATCTTCAGCCAGAAGCGTGACACCAGGACAAGTCAGACAGCTCCAGGGGCTGAGGGGTCATCTGCTCCTTTACCTAAGGCAAATCTATTTACAAAAATGCTTGGCTAAATAAATAGGTTTTCAGCCTAGACTTAAACACTGAGACTGTGTCTGAGTCCTGAACATTAATTGGAAGACTATTCCATAACTTCAGGGCTTTTTAAGAAAAAGCTCTGTCCCCTGCTGTAGTTTCCATAATATGTGGTACTGACAAGCAGCCTGCATCCTTTGATCGGGAGTAGGCGTGGCGGATCGTAAGACACTAGCAGTTCCCTTTTAAAAGCTACACTCGATGCTGCGTGGAAACGCTATGGAAACGCTTCCTGTGTGACTGGTTGTTGAAGAATGTGTGTCAAAGATTTTGGCATATATAACCTCGGTCATTGACGGTGACGTCATTTGATTAGGTGCACCTGGAGGTTATACATAGGCATGAACCAGAAACATTCTCAGCTGTTTTTGTCTTCAGGACTGCATTGTTGTGTGTGTGTGTGTGTGTGTGTGTGTGTGCAAGCACTTTAAAAAAAAAAAAAAAAGCGAAAATAGAAAGTGTCTTATCACTCACCAGAAAGATGGCAGAGTTAGACACGAGTCCATACCTCCGTGTAGAAGAATATTTCGCTGAGGGCGATCTCCACACTTTCTGTTTCTCTCGCTCTCTCGCTGATCATAAACCTTTTACCGTACACTTCTCAAGCGCGCTTTGGCGCTTCTTGTAAAGGGGGGAAGAACCCCCGTAAGACACTAAGCGAACTGCTAGTGTCTTACGAACCGCCACGCCTACTTTGATCAAAGGATGCAGGCTGCTTGTCAGTACCGCGTATTATGAAAAATACAGCTGGGGGCAGAGCTTTTTCTTACAAAGCCCCAAAATTATGGAAGAGTCTTCCAAATAGTGTTCAGGACTCCAACACCGTCTCAGTGTTTAAGTCCAGGCTTAAAACCTATTTATTTAGCCAAGCATTTTTATAAATAGATTTGCCATAGGTAAAGGAGCAGATCTGGGACGTAGAGTATTATGGTAACCTGGTATGTTTAGATGCTGTCTTCCTCACTCTCATTGATCACTCAGGTTTGCTGACGGTGAGGTGATTGTTTGCTTTACATCTCAGGAAGCCCTCATGTTTGTGTTTCCTTCTGGCTCTCCCTTTTAGTTATGCTGTCATAGTTAGTCCTGCCGGAATCTCTGCTTGCACTCTACAGTTAATATACATTCACATTATACATTGTGTGACTATGACCATACCTAACTGCCATCTCTCCTCTTCTTCTCTTTCTCTCCCTTTTTCTCTTTCCTCTCTTCCCCTATCTCTCCCTTTCACTCTTTTCCTCTCTCTGTCGAGCTACACATGTCATTACTGAGCTGACTCCCTCTGCCCTCCGGACCTGTCTGACCCATCCTGGTGCCCCGCTTCTGGTTGAAGATCTCGTCACATGGATGCCCCGTGTGTCTCTCTGGGATGCGTCTGGTGACTGGGGGTGATTCTCTCTACCTAGAAGATGGATCTGGCAACTGTTTCTCTGGGGACTTGACAGTTCGATAGTTCAGGACTGGAACTTCCTACCTGGATCTTTAATAACTACCCGGACTCCATATTAACATCAATTAACATCAGCTATTATAGCTGAACTGCCTGCCACCTAACACACTGTATGAATGCAGATCATTTACTGCTTTCTGTTTCACCCAAATGAGGATGGGTTCCCTGTTGAGTCTGGTTCCTCTCAAGGTTTCTTCCTAATACCACCTCAGGGAGTTTTTCCTTGCCACTGTCGCCCTCGGCTTGCTCACCAGGGACGAACTGACCATTTTGATTCATACAAATTCACATTTCATACAAATTTAAATAATTCTTTTGATTGTGTAAAGCTGCTTTGCGGCAATGACAATTGCTAAAAGCGCTATACAAATAAAATTGAATTGAATTGAATTGAACTTTTTCTCTCGCTTCCGTGGAGATGGAAACTATCACTTCAGAGCGCGCCTCTAATGATGAGCAAGTGTATTAGTTGTTGTTAGAGGTGGTAACACGTGCGGTCTAACGCGTACACCTCGATTTGCCGTAAAAAATAAATAAATAAATAATAAGATCCCCCAAACACTCAAAGTTAGATGACAGCATCCGGAGGAGGGGCTTAAATGATGGCCCCTCCCCTTCTTGGCAACTTCATGGAATAAGTCGTATTCATCCTGTGTTTTGTGCTATCGACATTGATTTGCTCGAATGTTGTTGATGTGAAAAGTGCAATTTTTTATGATGATGCCCCAGATTGAAGAGACGGTTGCAGGCTATTTCTCTCCTGGGAGCTCATCCTCCCTGAAAAAAATCCCCACTCCCCACCAAGCCGTGTAGACTAACATCTTCGTTGGTGGAAAAAGCTTTTTCAGGCAGTGGGTCAGGCTGGGGCTGCCCTGCACACAATGGCTTTGCAGGCATACCAGGCTGACCTACTGAGAGATCTGAGCACTGGTGGGTCTGTCGGTGGAGTTTGCGGCAGAACGCCGAGCCACAGATTATTTCTCCGTGCCACCAAGCAGACACCTGTGCTATCGGCTGTTTTATGGCTGCCATGGTCGCCACGGAGAGATAGCTGTTGCCTAATCTCATGGACATCAACGATGGGGATCACGTCTTCCTCCTTGATGCTCCCATCTCGCCTTCCGCCCTTTTTGGCAAAGTCGTGGACACCGCCGCCACTAGGTTTCCGGAAGACAAGGCTCTATGAGCAGGCCTTAGTGGGGTTTCTCCCCGCCATGCTCAGGGGTCGGGACTGTTGGCCACCCAGTCCTGACCAGGTCTGGTTTTTGCCAGGCGTGAAGCGCAAAGGGTGTGCTGAGCCAAGCACCCCCTCATACTGTAGATTGGGGCGGGACCGCCACGCCTCGCAGTCTGCTTCAGGGAGGCCGTGGTTTAATCTCCGCCACCACTGGTGTTTCGGGGAGCAGCGGTCTCCAGTGAAATGTTAGGTGTTCGGTCCATCCTCCCGTGTTTCAGGATGCCGAACATCTAACGCCCATACAACCCCATCCCCCATCTAGCCATAGTGTCAAAATTTGTGCACCTTTTTGAGAAGCCGGCAGTGGGTAACCCACTGCCAGGTATGTCTCTTTAGACTGCAAAGTTTACAGGCTTTGCTGGAAAAAGGGGCCATAAAACATGTTTCCCTGCCAGACAGAGAATCAGGCTATTATAGTCAGTATTTCTTGGACACGGGGGGTTGCGTCTAATTTTACATTTTGTAGGCTGAATACCAAAAGGTTGACAGCCAAAATGATTGTTTTTTTAAATGCAACCAGAGCTTTGGTTTGTGACAATCCACCTGAAGGACGCATGTTTTTATTGCCACAACACAGGAAGTTTCTGAGGTTTGCTTTCAGGCGAAGCCTACCAGTATCGGATCTTTTTCCATTTGGCCTAGCCATGTCACCCCACACATATATAAAATGTCCGGATGCAGCCCTGGCTCTATAATTTCAGGGCATCCGTATCCTGAATTACACAGATGACTGGCCGATTCTGGCTCAGTCTTAGCAGCTAGCGCTTCGACATTGAGATATCATCCTGGCTCACTTCAATTCTTAGGATTGAGATTCAACGCCATGAAAAGCGTTCTCTTTCCTTCTCAAGTACGACATATGGGTGTCATATGAGATTTGTCCACAATGCGGGTGCAGCTGCCTCCTGCTTGTGTCGAATCTTTTTTTAATACCCTAAAGGCGATTAAGCTAGGCCAGAAAGTAACTTTTACTAATTTCAGAAAGTGTTAGGTCTCATGGCAGCTGTTTCCACGGTAATACCCTTAAACCTTCTGCACATGAGATTGCTTCAGTTGTGATGAAAATCCATGGGATTTCATCCAAGATTCAATCCCCAGAGACAATAAGAGTTACGCGCCGAAAGCTTTGTACCCTTTCTATGTGGTTCAGACCCTCATCCCTGACTCTGGGTCCCAGTCTAGGTCCGTGCTGTCGTTGCGAGCTGCTAACGACAGACGCTTCCCTCACAGGCTGGAGTGCGGTCTTGGATGGCCGTCCAGCCCCAGGGATCTGGAGGTCATCTTCTTAGATGGCACATCAATTGCCTCGAAACGATGACTCTATTTCTGGCCCTAAAATACTCCCTCCAGCAGTTTAGAGGCTACCATGTCCTACTGCGGATGGACAACACTACGGTAGTCTTGTAAGTAATCGCCTGGGCAGACTGTGCTTACGCTGATAAGCTAGCGCACCAGATTCTGCTTTGGGGCACAGGACAAGTTCCTGTACCTCAGGACGATTTACATTCCAGGGCAGATGAATATGGGAGCAGACTTGCTGTCCAGGCAAGCTTTGGAAACCCCACCCTGAAGTAGTCAGTCCTCTAGAAGAACTTATGCCCTCAAATGGAATGTATTTTGCATCCCATCTAATATAATCAGTCACCTAGTAATAGTCATTGGTAATGATATATGGCAATAATTAGTTTATAGTTAATTAGCATTGCCTTGGTGGGTCGGTGGTTTAGCAGCTATGGTGTTTGATTAGCTTACTCTCTGTAACAAAGGTCTTAAGGGCAATTCCAGATGACTGAGACTGCTGCTAAGATGACCTGTTTCTCACAGCCAAGAGTGACGCAGAAACAAATGAGTCATTCTTCCATACAGTACCATGTACCCAAGTCCCCTTTTGTGTGTGTGTGTGTGTGTGTGTGTGTGTGTGTGTGTGTGTGTGTGTGAGAGAGAGAGAGAGACTCTGTGTGTGTTTCTCTCTCACACACACACACACTGTTATCAAAAATGCCATGTGCTTTTGGAATATGACAGAGACTGAACACTGTTTGTTATTCTTTTGACACTCAATATACCATCACATGCATTGCTACAGAGAACAATTTAGAATCAATATCCAGGACCATTTGTTGCTGTCCTACATTAGTCTGGACAAGGATGCATTTTCTGAGAGAAGCTCAAGTTCCTAAACAGCCCTGGGGCTGTCTGTTTTCTGTATAAGTACAACAAATTTTAAGATAAAATGATCCATGGGTTATATGGGAATTATTACATACTGAATTTAATTTAATGTGCTCCTGAGAGACATACTGTATGTGTGTATATACAGCCACACACACACACACACACACACACACACAAACAAACAAACAAACAAATCCATAATACTGGGTGCATCACCAAGACACTAAATCTAACCATTTGATTTTCTGTAATGTTTCTGAAGACACAGTACAGCTTAATCTATTAGAAAAGAAACATAACGGTGTGTGTGCTTTTATTTCAGGTGAAGAATGAGAACCCTGTAGCTACCAAAATATAATAACTTGCATTACTATGTGATTTATTATATTTCACACAGCTCACAAAATGTGCTGTTCTTCATATAAAGTGTTTAATACAGAAGGTCAGAAAGACCATTTGTTATTATTGTATTTTCTTTGTGCCCTTATCAAAATATCTTACTTTTCCATTATCTTAAAAAAAAAAATCTTAGGATCAAGAGTGCTTTACCGAGATAGTAAACTGAATGATGTCTGATTACATGTGGGCAAAAAAAAACTTTTGGACTAAACCAGTCAGAAGAGATGGCTTCTACACATACTGTAGACTAAAATGGCCAAAATAGTTTCTGACTTCTGTCAATAAAATTAAATAAGAAATTCTTGCACTCTAATGTTTTGTTGGTTTGACTTTAGTTTTAAATGCACCATGTGTGCACCATGGCATTGTTTTAACAACCTTATGCAACATCACAACATTTATTTCCATTCAGAGCTGCAATAAGTTTTGGCTGAAGATTTTGTACTAATAAAGGGAGAGCCAAGCCAGTCCTTACAGTCATTTCCAGCACATTGCAAAAATTTTCAACAAGGTTAACACTTGTGGTGGCCAATTAGTAGGTTAAAATGATTCCTTATTTTTCCAAACTCACTTTTTCACAATTTTTCATCCAATTAATGTTTCCATTGTCATCCTATAACATGCCCATTCATCAAAAACAAAAATGTCCAATGGATTAATTTTGGCTTCATTTTATTGCCATATACAGTAACATTGCTGAGCCTAGCCATGACCAATAAAGCAACCCCTGATTATACCACTGCCTTCAGAGGCATGTACAGTAGGCATTATTGCGGGATGGGTGCACCAACTCATGCACTTCATCTTTCCATCACTGGTCATTAGTTGGGGCTCAAAAGGTTGTTGCCAGCTGAAACACATGAATCAATACAGCAATTATCCGATTAAAGGCTTTAAATTTGCTTATTTAAATCCAGACAGTGTACATAGAGGGTGAACTCAGATGAATCCAGATAGTGTACATAGAGGGTGAACTACACAAAAACACTGGCCTCAGAATAACATGTGGACCACTAAGAAGCATTGTTTTCTGTCTATTCATGGGCCACACCAACCCAGTAACCACACCAGTAAGAAGTCATCTACCTTTTTTCTTTTTTAGTTTCTGATCACACATGGATGAAGCAACCACTGCCTGATTACACATGACCAAATCACCAAGAAATATTAGTTTCTTGATGGGCATGAGGACTCATTGGGGGACTAAACTGGTGAAAATGTAAATTACATGCTATTACCTGGAGTCACCAGGTCTCAGCCTAGTTCAATAGATGTGGAGATTTTATATACACTGTATATATTCTTTATATTCTATAGAGACTTACAGTACAATCAAAAATTTTCTAAAACTTTCTGCTTAGTATTTTGAATGAGAACCATGCACATTTCTTTAAGGCTATATGGAAAAGATTTAAGCAATGGAAATTATATGTTCACAGAACTTTAAAACATTAAATCAAAATAATAGGAATATTTTACACACATGGAAAATTTATAATAGCTGAAAGAAATGTATAAATGCATCACTTCAATGAAGACAAATCACATCGGCAATGCTGAAACTTTAAGCTGGAATTATTTTATTATTAACCAAAGTCTCTTTTATACCGGATAAAATAATGTTTCAGTTGAGTATAAAGCTATTTCGAGCTTTTGTCCCTGGAATGATTGAATATATAACCAGTATCACTCTCAGCAAGAGTGAAACTATTAATTTACAAAACTATCAAGTGTTATTAAATCAAGTGTATAATAACTTAAAATTGATCAAACCAAAAAAACTAAAAAAAAACAACATATGATTACTGATTAATTGATTAATTCCATGAAATGAAGGAAATGTGAGGAATTAACACATGATGTAACAGGAAAACAATTAACAGTGGTGGAGCAATATGAAGCAAAGTTACAAGTATCATTAAATACTGGTTACCATGTTTTAAAAAAAAAAAAACAACAACATTATGATGTCTATTCATTTAATCTCGTTCAACATCGCACGGCCAAATTTCACTTATGTTGCACTTAAATCTATCAATCACTTACTCATTCTCTATACCACTTGTCCTGTACAGGCTTGTACAGCCTATCTCAGGGGACTCCAGGCAGCAGGGTATACCAAGGTAGGGCGCCAGGCATCGCAGGACACCAGCAGATACACAAACACACTCACTGTCACACTATGGGCAATTTGGAAATACTAGTTAGCCTTTTCTGCATGCCTTTGCACTGTGGGAGGAAACTGTAATACACACAGTAAACCCACCAAACACTGAGAGAACGTCTCAGGTTACTTTGCTGTATCCCTGTTCCCTGAAAGAGCGGGAACGAGATGCTGCATGAAATCACTATGAAAACGCTCTTCGCACGAGTGGTTGTTGAAGCATGTGTGTCAAACACTCCAAAATTTTGGCATATATAACCTCGGTCAGCTGACGTCATTTGATTAGGTTTACTTGGAGATTTAAATAGCCATGAACCGGAAACGTTCTCAGGTCAATTTTTGTCTGGAAGAAAGTCCAGTCACGCATACAGTGCAGCATTGGAGCGTTCACAAGAAACGCCGGAGCGTGCTTGAAAAGGGGACGGTAAAGGCTCATGATCGGTGAGAAAGCGAGAGAAAAGGAAAATTCCGTCTCATGCGTTTCCGCCAGAATTGCATGCAAGAAATACGCTGCGGCTCGTGGTTTCATTTTTAAAAAGTGCGAGCCGAGCGCGAGGGACTTTAATAGGAAGGAGATCGCAATGCTCACATGCTCCCTTAAGCCCGAGGATAGCGTGCTCTTCCCCCAAACACTGAAAACAGAAAGCGTGGAGATCGCCCTCAGCGAGATATCTTTACCCAGAGGCAGCTCTTCTGTCTAACTCTGCCATCTTTCTGGTGAATAATAAGATACTTTCTATTTTCGCTTTCTTTACGCTTTGAAAAGTGCTTGCACACACGCACACACACAATGCGGTCCTTGAAGACAAAAAGACCTGAGGTTGTTTCTGGTTCATGCCTATTTATAACCTCCAAGTGCACCTAATCAAATCACGTTACCTGACCAAGGTCATATATGGCAAAATTTTTGGCGTTTGACACACATGCTTCAACAACCGGTCGCACAAAGAGCGTTCCCATAGCGTTTTCATGCGGCATCGAGTGTAGCTTTTGAAAGGTAACATGCAAACTCCACGTGCACTGACCCGATGATTTTGATCACTAATAATTAACATCAGCATTAAATGTACATAAATATAGTCATCTGTTTCCATACACTTATGTCTTTGGAGCAATTAGAATATAGAAAATCTGAATTTATTTTGCCTAATTTACTTGTGTGAAAAGGAAATGTAACCCAGTTAATTTACAAGACCTTTAACTCCTAATTTCAATGTCTCCAAAGAGTATAAAAAATTTGGCATAGCTTTTCTAAAACAAAAACTGAATAGGTGGATATAAACATAAATAAAATCATGCAGCAACAAAAATGTAATTGAGAAATATCAGACTGATTTTAAAAGAAAAAGAAAAATTGCTTTAGCTACAAGAGGCTTCTGATGCTCGGTAAATAAAGTTGAAGTTAATTTAAACACAGCAGGAAAGACTTTTTGACAGTATGAAAAAAATTACACAGCAATGTGTGTGTCTAAATCATTTAAAAAAGAAACATTATCCCATCGTTAAATCCTTTTGTGCTATAATTGTAGTATTGACTTTTACGTGGTGACGTTTATGTAATTTTTATATAAAAAAGCTCTCTCGCAGACTTTCACTTAATTTACAGTAATAGGGAGACAGAGAGGGACAACGGAGGCATGGTTTTGCTTTTTAAAAAGAAAACTCAGCTTAAAGCTGTTTTTTTGACGTTAGTTTTCTTTATGCTAATCACAAAGGTTCCTGTTGTGCTTGCATATCAGCATGACTGTGATAAGGACATAAGCAATTGTAAAACTAAAAAATTTAAAGCCAGTGTGCTATATAGGGTGTAAATCTTTTGTTCCACAAAAAGTATTTCCCATGAGGGATTTGGGATTCGGCCTTATGTTAGAAGTTAGTTATACAACAGTTCCAACTGAGCAATATGACTGGACGAGAGACATTCCACAAGTGGTGATTATGGACCGTAACACCACTGGGATGTTTGACTATATGCATCACTTTGCATACCAGCTTTTTTACAATTGCTAATGACACTTACCCTTGGTCATAACACGAGTCAAAGTTCAAAAATCACGTTCATAACCAGTCACAGACTTAATAATTCCTCTACTCTTTTATAATTGCTTCTAAGGCGTTCCGAATTGCATCTGAAGTATCAGTGTTGTTTTATTTACTATTCCCAAGCTGACTTGCTCCTGACACAAGGCTGAATTCCAAATCGCTTTTCAACACCTCATCAAGTGCATTACTTGGTGAGTGATTGTACACCCTAGCCTATTGGCTTGCCATTTAACACCACTTGGGATTTAAACCTGGAAGATAACGGACCTGATATTCTATAGCAGAATAAGTGGAAAAATGATTGCATGTGTGAAAGTGTATGATATGCAGTTGCGTAAGATAAGTTTTGGTGAAACAAAATAATGTTAAATAAAGAAACTAAATCTGTTCAAAATACATGTTTTTTGCAGACCTGTTAGATAAAAGCAATATAACTTTTGAGGTTGTGCTGTATACTCAGGCTGTGCCCTCATGCCTATGACAACATCACAGATGTGCTACAGTATATCTAGCAGTACAGCACTGTCTTTTATGGGATTTTCAATTGTGTCCAATATTTTATTTTGTATTCAAAAGAACCAGTCACTAGTATGTCATTAATAAAGAAACCAGGAGACAGACGATAGAAAATACATTAGCATTTTCCAGTTAAAAAAGGGTTCCAGCAAAAAATATATGCAGTGCTGCTTTATGTACATGTGCCTGAATACAGGCTATAGAAAGTATAACCATATAAGGAGTTACGAAACACAGTGAGTTAAGTTACATGTCACGTGTACATTACTGCACAGTGAAATTCTTTCTTCGCATATCTCAGCATAGCTCGGGTCAGAGCGCAGGGTCAGCCAGGATAAAGTTCCCCTGGGGCAGACAGGGTTAAGGGCCTTGCTCAAGAGCCCAACAACAGCAACCTCATTCAGTGCCTTAACCCTCTGAGCCTTGTATTATTGGCATAGAGGCATGGGCTTTCTTTAGTACCCCATGTTCAGCTCGTCCCACCATTAAAACCCCATCATGCATGTTATCTGGGAGATCCCAAGTCTCCACTTTAAAAGCTGTGGCATATAGCTGCATTGATTCTCAGTCTTTAAGTTTAGTGTTTGCTGCCTCCATTATTTTTATACCCAACTTGTTTCTCTTTTTTTTTGTTTTTTTGTCACAAATTGAACATTGCTTCATGAGATGATCAAAGCTTGGGATATTTTATCCCTGACCTGTCCGATGTGTTCCTTGGTCTTCATGATGCTTTTTTTATCACTACATGTTCTTTAACAAACCTCTGAAGGCATCACAGAACAGCTGGATTTATACTGGAAATTTATACTAAGATTTACTAATCAGGTGATTTCTAAAGGGAATTGGTTCTACTACATTTTCGTTAGGATTAAAGGGGGCTGGGAAAAAATAGCATTTTCTTTCCACTTCACACTTTGTGTTGGTCTATCACATAAAATCCCATAAAACACATTTTATGGGATTTTGTCCTGTTTGTGGTTGTAACGTGATAAAATTATAAGAAGTATTTTTGCAATGCATGTAAGAGCAAACTGTAAAACCTGATCGTCTTCACTATGTTCAAGATTATTGAACCTTTTTCTACTATTAATTTCGATTGTAACTGCCCTAGCAACGTCCACTTGTGATATTAGAGCAGCAGACAGCACTAACTTCTTACAAATTAGCACCAGAATTGCTAAGCCCATCACAAATGTCCCAATATAAATGTCTGAAATGTGTTTCAGTTTGGAGTTTTTCTTTAAGATCAGCATATCTAAGTTAAGTTGATACATTGCCTTGGTAGGTCATCTGGAAAGTAGAGTGGAAGAGTTCTCTCGGCTCTGCAGAACGCCTACTAAACAGTCGCCTGAAGACTGCAGCTCTGTGTTATGGACTGTAAAGCTAATGTTCATCTGCCACCCAGGCCCAGTCAGCAGAGTTTAATGAGCCATACTGCATTAAAGCACTCCATTCAAGTATGCCTCTCAAATTCTGTCTTATTATAAAAGAAAATTTATTTCCTTTGGTCCATCTCGCTGTTCTGGCTGTGATTATTTCAAATCATTTCTTAGGGGGCAAGTGAAGTTGAGGAGCAGCCATCCAACAAATTTATCAAACAACAATGTCTACTGATTAAAGGTTCCAATGGATATCAAAATCTGTTTTGGCTTCTATCTATTCAAACACAAGGCTTTTATGTGTCTTGATATGCAAAGTATCAAATGGACATTTTAACGTATCCTCCCACAATGATTGTAGGTTGTCCAATTCACTCATGTGCACTTTATGTGAACTGTGTCCTCCTCATTTGTCTAAAATTACGTTTCCCTAATGTATACCTATAATGAGTATGAACATTTCTTAAATTATAACGTGCATGTCTTAGATTTAAAAATTTATAGTCAATTCTGCATTCTTGATTAATTAATTTATTTTTTTTTATTAGAGGGCCATGGTTTTTAAAAGTGAGAGCCAGGGGTCCATCAAGCAAAGTCAGGATGTTCATGATTTTTTTATTTTGTAATTTAACCATTATCAATGTTATTACGTGTAATATTGAGGTATTAGTCTACCTGACTAAAATTGAATGTAATTAATTCAAACCTCATTAAAAAAAAAACTCATTAGCAAGTAGGACTATAAATAATCAGCTCATCATCATATCAGATAATGGAAGGTTTAAGAATAACGGCTTTAAAAATAACTAAAATGTGATTGAACATACTGATCATACAGTATGTAACAATTCTTTTCAAACCATCAAACCATATTTGATTCAAACCATATTTGATTTCTTTGTTCATTTGTTTGTTTAGTGCTGTCAAAGGTACTTGTTAATGTTTAATTGTGTCCAGGTAATTGTATTGCTTTTTTAATCTCAGGTCATGAGTAGGTGAGCAAAATATCATCGCACTAATCAGCTTGTGAAATGTCCGAATAAAATTTTATTTTAAAAAAATGTGGGTAGTTTTGACCTATTTTATTTTACAGATAGCTACATAGAAAGAAAATAAATATGTATTTAAAACTTGTAATGTAATTTGACATTATTTTTAATGGGTTTGACTGCACTTGGTCAGGGAATAAAGTAAACTTTCCCAAGCTTCTTTCCTCATACTACTACAGACATTCTTAGACATGGATGATCAGAAATCAACTTCTGACAACTGACAGCCAAAGAAGTCTGATAGAGTGTAATAGGGGTAACTGCAAAAGAGGTTTCAGAAACAGGTGCTAGTTCAGAGACAGAGGACAAGCTAGAAGATGATTCTGAATTTTTTCTTTTATCTTAAGAGGAAGAGAATTGGGAAAACAAACCAGCTACGTACTGTCTCCACACCTAAAGATGTACATGAGAGAAAACAACAATGGGGTATGCAAATATGAAGACGATCACCAAAACTAAGCCAAGACAGAGTTCGCTTATAAGAAAAAACTGTCTAGACTTTTGACACTAGTTTGCTATATTTCAAGGTCCAAATATGAACACAGGTAGATAGCCTGTTATTTATTTTTTAGTGCATTAAGTTGTGTAGATCACTATTTTCACCAAAAATAAGGAATAAATAATAAGTATAATATGAGTGTATGTGAAGTTTATTTTCTCTAAGTTTAAAAAGTTTGAGAAATACTGCTGCAGAGTAAATATAGTAGTATGTACCATGTATGTAATTAATAATACAACATTAGGTAGATTTAGTAACAGTAAGTAACATTAAGGCATTTATTCTTCAACTTTGTTTTACCCTTTCGAATAGTTTTAAATTTTAATTGTTTAAACACCCTTACTGAAAACTATGTTAGATATTCTGAGTTTGACCAAACTCTGACAGGGTTGTTAATAAAATATACAGAAAACACACTGATACCCTTACTTTTAAACTTAGTTACTAATAAAGCATTTTATTGATGTATGTTTTTCTCAACCACATATGTTATTCATTTATAGATGTAATATTTTCTGTAAAATATAAAATATAAAAGTCTAATATTTTCTGAAGTTAAATAATTTAGACTAGTACAGACCTTAACTTTAGTCATATTTAATTTACAGCATTTTTAAAACTTAAATAAAAAAAATTTAACTTCACACTGCTTTGAATGTAAAAAGAAAGAATTGCACCAAAGCTAAGGATTTACTGGTATTATAATCAACAACACCAGTCCAATTATGCACTATTGAGAAAAAGGTGCAGACATTAGAAAATGCAAGGTCCCTAGAGACCAGAAAGTGTCTGTTTTTTTTTATCCAAGTTCAAGAAAAGCACAGAAGTTCCAGTCAAGTAGTAGCCTAATTGACTAGTAGAGCTGACAAAACTATTTTAAATAATTGCATCTGGCCATAATTAAAATGACTTGGTGCAAAGCTTACTTTCTACGAACTTAATAAAGCAATACGAAGCTTCATATCTTATAATTACATGACATTCATTAGGGTGACTCATGACAGTAGTGGTACTCTATTTCTTTTTCTTTTTTAGCAGAAACTATTTTGCAGTCAGTAGTAGGTAGGTTGTAACTTTTACTTATTTTAACAAAAAAAAAATTATGTGGCTCACTTTGAATAGAAAAGACTTATAGCCTACGTAACTTCTTCTGGCATAACTTTTTCCTTCTCTGCTTAGCTATGATTTAATCGGATTTAATCATCCAGTATCCAGTGCAGGATTCATCCAGTAAAATATTGTAATATATAATTTTTATATAATTTACTATTAATACAATATAAATAACATGTAAACATATGGGGAACAGTGCTGATTTGACAGTTGTCCAGAAGATGTTAGGGTAAGGCGGGTGGGCCACAGAAGCTGTTTTATCAAATCATTTTTATAGAAAGTTGCCTGAAAGGGAATGTGTGGGAGAAAAAGGTGCAAAAGCCACAGTGATGACTTCAGCCCTAAGATTATTGTCAAGCAAGGCCAATGAAAGGACTTGGGAAAGCTTCACCAAAGGCTGGAATACATGCATCAAGAGTCACCATGCACAAACATCTTCAAGAAATGGGTTAAAACTGTTTCATTCCTAATATTCAATTCAATTGAATCCTATTTATATAGCGCATTTAGCAATTGTCATTGTCGCAAAGTAGCTTTACACAATCAAAAGAATTATTTAAGTTTGTATGGAATGTAGATGTGTATGAATCAAACTGGTCAGATCGTCCCTGGTGAGCAAGCCGAGGGCGGCAGCGGCAAGGAAAAACTCCCTGAGATGGTAATGGGAAGAAACCTTGAGAGGAACTAGACTCAACAGGGAACCCATCCTCATTTGGGTGAAACAGAGAGCAAGAATTGATCTGCATTCATACTGTGTGTTAGGTGGCAGGCAGTTCAGCTATAACAGTTGATGTTAATTGATGTTAATATGGAGTCCAGGTAGTTATTGAAAACTCAGGTAGACTTGTAGGAAATTCCAGTCCTGAACTATCGAACTGTCAAGTCCCCAGAGAAACAGCTGCCAACACAGTCAAGGCCAGAACCGTCTTCTGGGTAGAAGGAGAAACCATCATCAGACAACAGACGCATCCCGAAGAGAAACACGGGGCATCCATGTGACGAGATCTCCAAGCAGAAGCGGGGCACCAGGATGGGTCAGACAGGTCCGGAGGGCAGAGGGAGTCAGCTCAGGAATGACATGTGTAGCTCGACAGAGAGAGGGAAAGAGAAAGAGGGGGGGAGAGAGCAGAAGAGGAGAAATAACAGTTAGGTCTGGTCACAGTCACATAATGTATAATGTGAATGTATATTTACTGTAGAGTGCAAGCAGAGATTCCGGCAGGACTAACTATGACAGCATAACTAAAAGGGAAAGCCAGAAGGAAACACAAACATGAGGGCTCCGTTTAAAGCAATCACCTCACCATCAGCAAACCTGAGTGATCAATGAGAGTAGGGAAGACAGCATCTAAACATACCAGTTCACCATAATACTCTACGTCCCCCGGATCTGCTCCTTTACCTATGGCAAATCTATTTATAAAAATGCTTGATAAAATAAATAGTTTTTTAGTCTAGACTTAAACACTGAGACTGTGTCTGAGTCCCGAACACTATTTGGAAGACTATTTCATAACTTTGGGGATTTTTAAGAAAAAGCTCTGCCCCCAGCTGTAATTTTTTATAATACGCGGTACTGACAAGCAGCCTGCATCCTTTGATCGAAGTAGGCGTGGCGGATCGTAAGACTACTACTCAGATACTGCGGCGCGAGACCATTTAATGCTTTATATGTCAAGAGTAGTATTTTAAAATCAATGCGAAATTTTACAGCGAGCCAATGCAGTAACGATAAGATGGGGGTGATATGCTCATATCTTCTGGTTCTAGTGAGGACTCTTGCTGCAATCAAGCCACTCCTCAACCAGAGACGTTTATAAAAGCTTCTTACCTGTCTAAGATTGTCAGAACTACGAACAAGAACTATAACTCAGAACAGCAACGCTCTAACTCACCTGAGTTTTAGCACACCTGAGACTAATCACTAGAAACAGATAAAAAAAGACCCGCATACTTCCGGTCCTCGCAAAGTACACAGTCCCCTGCGAACTTGTTTCCAGCCATTGCACACTGGTACAAAACTAAATTAGCATTTAATTGCCTAAAGTCCAGGATACATTTTGCACAGTTGGTGATCTTTTGTTATAGATCCACACAACATCACGCAAAACTGGCTAAACAGATTTTTATGAAACTTTGCCAGTCCTTCAGCATTTACCTAATGTTAAATCTGCACCATAAATGAAATCAAAACGTAAAGAGCAGTTATGTGCCAGACATGTACATAGGCTTTAACCTAAAATTAATACATCACTGATAACATAAAAGCTGATCAGCTTATATTTAGCTTTAACCTTTTAACTCTTTCTACAAACTCTTTTACCGTCAACAACGGGTACTCACAAGAGTATTTTAATATTTTGAGATAGTGGATTTTTGATGTCCATTGGTTATAAGCTTTAATCATCAAAATTTAAACAAAAAAGGATTGAAATATTTCACTTTACACTACATTTACACTTTTTTGGTGTGTGTGTGTGTGTGTGTGTGTGTATTTATATTGGGTGGAGATCACACTCCACCATGATTAAAGTTGTTTATTATTCATTTCTTACAGAAATTAGTTTGCTTGTTTGGTCACTTGAATTTAAAACCACTGAATAAAAACACTATTATTACCACAACAAAGATCTATAGATCCTATGTCTAATGTCTTATGTCTTAGAAAACAAGTACGGCAATATAAAAGCCCTATTGTTCCAATAAATATAATTATTATATAAGTAATGAATAAAAAGTATTCCATATCATTAGCTCAGTTTATGAATATCTTAACATATAGCCATATTTTTGCTCTATTTTGTGTGGAATAACAAAAGCTAGTTTTTGTTTGTCTTTTTAACCTTTCAATTCAATCACGAACCCCAAGATAATTTTGATTTAGCACACAGATTCCAAACTCATTTCGTGGGCCAGATTCAAATCTTTATCCACAGGCTTACTGAAAATGGACAATTGAAGACTGAATAAACACTGCCTGGTCTTTTTCCAAACTTCAGCTGCTAGTTTTGGGGAGCCTGTGCTCCGATGTAGCTTCAGATTCACATCCTTGGATGACAGGAGTGGAATTAAATATTCACCTCAAGGTTTAGCATATATTATGCATTCTTAGATGCTCTTCTGCTTACCATGGCCATAGCCTTCCTTTTAGCCAGGGGTGAAAGTAGTTTTAAATTCTCGCCAGTACTATTACTACGACAATCTTCATGGGTTCATATTGTTCACTTCTTCTCGGCTTCATGCATCTTTGAAAAACAAAACATTTCAATATTTTAACACCTGTATATTTCAAATATGCTGACCACAAGAATGTTTGTTGAAATCATTTATTATTCGTCTTATCCCAGTACAAACAACATTAATAAAGTCCATGGTCTCGTTGTGGAAAAATTTTATGTCCAGAACAATAAATCAAATGCACCTTTTCACAGGCACTTTTTTTTCAATGAATTAAAGAAGGACACACATGCGCAGTATTGTACCATTTACAGAGACCCCCTGACCGTCACCTCACACAGCTTGTCTGAACTGATGTATATGGTGTTGGAATAAAATAATGTACAGTATCATGAACCATCTCAGCTTATTCTACTACACATTTTACTTGGGAGATTTTGCACCAAACGTGTGCCTGCCAAAACCCTACAGCACTGGATATTGAAGCTTATACTTACATCAAAACATAACATGGATGGTTATGATGCGATGTGGGGCCACCATGTATCAATCTCGATTATCCAGCAAATACAATGGATGCTTAGTTGGATCGAGATCTGGGGAATTTGGAGGCTGGATCATCTCTGTGCCTGCTAAGCCCCATATACAGCAAACTGTGATGCACTGATACTTTTGATACCTTCTATCTTGGCCAGTTTTAGCAAGTTATACAGTTGCTTTTCTGTAAGATCAGACCAGACAGGTTGGCCCTTGCTTCCCACAGGCATAAATGAGCCAAGGGTGCCCATTATCCTTTCGCCAGTTTACTGGTACATAAGTCATAATCAAAGATAATGATATGACTAATCTGTGTATAAACACGCTCAGTGTTCATTGCTTGTCATTACCAAGCCTTTTTTTTTTTATTCAATCTAGTTCCACTTTCCAAATTTCTGATTATTGTAGTTCATGTTATTTGTTGATCACTGACCCATGTCTGAATTATATATATTTATATTCTCATTTTTTTTCCTAATTTCTGCCCAGCTGACTTCCCAGCAGGAGCCCTAACATTGTACGATAGTTTTAACTTGGGTATATTGATGTTGCAATGATGTTGAACGGTGTGACAACGTTCACATAACATTGAATGAATGTCCTTAATGCAACATTGAAAATACAACATCAAAATAAAAATTTTTAACCTTTTTTAGAGCATGTATAACAATTAACATTGATTTGCACATCGCTCAATCACATTCTTGAATTTCTAACAGGGGTTAGAATTTCGATGGCAGATTGGCAGACAGCAGATACTGTAGCTTCCACTCAGCAAATGTATCTCATGTCACACATCTTTTAGTGTTGTAAAGTTACCTTTAAAGGCATTGAGGTGCATTAGTTCCCAAATTACAGTACCACCACAGTGACCGGAGCTCAGGTCCTGTTGAGGACATTATAGTTTACCTATTAACTTTGAAATTATTTTTGAAACATTGTGTAAGGGGTGCTAAAGTAGTTATCATATCATCATGTTCTCAACATTGTTCTGACGTAATTTCCTTAACTTCCAATGTCTCCCAATGTCCATAATGTTGCCAATTTAACCATACTACGATCTTTTGACAATCAAAAATCCCTGCTGGGATGCCTCCTATGGTTAATTTATATTGTTGACATTGTTTGTGAATTGTTGATGTGTTACTGATCTGCTAAACTAATTACTTTGTCCAGCCTAACATTAGTCAAAATGTAATTTGGTCTGTTACCGCAAAAGAGGTTGTCACCCCTGGTCTAGATTAATACATCAATTAAATTTACTTTAATATACAAATTTTACATATTGATACACATCATTAATACACATGTATGGGCAAGGAATTTGAATTTTTATTTATCCAAATATGTTTTTCTTTTTAAACCCTTTTGAAAACCTGCTCAGGCATTATAATTAAAGCAAAAGATGCCCGCTCATTTTCCTTTTAAACATATGGCATGTAAAGCAATTAACATATGTAACTGTAATACCTTCGATGCTCCTAGAGTGCAGCAGCTGTCATCTTCCATTATTATTTTAATTAAGAGTCGTTCCTACCCAAAAGTATGGATTTCAAAATTTTTTGGGAGTGGCTGGAGGATTAAACTGCGAAAAATATGAGGGAGGGAAAAAAGACAATAATTCAGAAAAACTGAGCTCATAAACAGCACCAGTTGCTGAGCAACAAAGCTGCAGAGTTGGTGAAACCTCAACAACCCAAACCCCCCTAGTCCCTCCCTCATCCGTGTGAATATGAAACAAATTACCCACGCAATCCCGTGCATTATAGACTTTCTTCATTCCCATATGACATACAGAAGGTAGGGATGTTCCCAAGATACACATCTTAACACTGTTTATGTGACTTGACTGTGTTTTGACATTCACCTACTCTACAGTTTGGATAATATATTCTCAAGGCTTACCCTTAAGGATTATCCATTTATGACCTAAAGTTTGAGGATGGAGACAAGGACTAGGAAATGTGTGTATTTAGTTCGGACAAACAACAGTAAATGATTGGCATGAAAATTCCAGTGGCTCATAATGCCTGCAAGCAAACTATTGGATTTTCGGAAAGCACTGAGGAAAAAATACACCAAATAATATATGATAGTAAATAAAGAGCAAGGAGATTGTTTCTGACCAGTGGCTATCCATGTATCATTGTGTATGGGTCAGTATCCTGGTTTTCACAGAGGTAGCTGTAGTACAGTATATTATATTTTAGGGTATTTTTCTTCTTTTTTGGTAATGTTTGGCAAATTAACTAATCTTCCAAGAGGCAGTAAATAAATTTAGATGTAAGAATCTCTTTTAAGGTTTATTAATTATGTGCATTTATGTATTATTTAGCTAAAGGCAGCTCATTGGACCTGAGACAACAATACTAGGGACATTCAGGGTGAAAATTAAATAATAAAACTTAAATAATATCACGCAGGGGGGGGGGGGGGGTGCTGTTGTAATGAATACCAGCATGGCTCTGACGTGACCGTAAGCACAAGGGTGCAAGAGTGCCTAAGGTATCATACAGTAGCTGTGCTGTTATTCAGCACAAAAACACAACCTCGTGTGTGACATCACTTTTATACAACAGCTCCTCAAAAAACATTTATTATCAACAGACTATAATTAGTTTGTTTAGTTAACCAGTTTGTTATTTTACCCTGCCAACACATATCCTTCCACAACTAATGGAACGAACTAACTGCAACTAGCAAAGCTGTTGACCAACTGTTAGCAGTTATTGTAATTAAAAGGGGTGGGAAAAGTACTTTAAAATTATTTCCTGTACTATGTAGCCAAAAAGGAGAGGAGAATAAAACATGTAAGCGGTGCACAGTTCTGCAAATCTCTTAAGTTTCACTTCATATTTACACGTATTGCACGTTAGAATATCCGCTCCATTAACTTTTCAGTTCCGCGGGTGAATCCCAAATAGTGTTAAATGTCAAACTAGTACACTGGGGTGTACAATCACCACACACTAAGTAGTGCCCTTGATTAGGGATTAGAGAAAGATTTGGGCTATAGCCAAAATCTACAAAAACAGCTTTGTAGCTCAGCTTGGGCATAAAAAAAAAAAAAAAAAAAACATTATCAGATTTCTCAGTTTTCTTGCTGAAAATGCTTCTATGATTAGTTTTGAATGTGGGTTCTGGCAGGCAGTACTGAGAACCGTAAATGTCCCAGTGTTGTTACTGTACCATGCTTTACCAACACAAGTGGGATGCTCTCATCGAATTAGATTGCTCAGTATAAAGTAACTGTTGTATAATTGCTTTTTACTATGTGTACACACATGCATAATGGCTGCTTGATGTTGTGGTGATGTTTTAGATTGTGTGCATCGTTCGTAGATTGTGTGCATCATTGGAAATTTAAATGTTGTACCCATATATGTCTGCAAGATTTTTACAAGAAATTTATTAATTTAGGCCTTAAACTCTTTATATGAGATATAGATTTAAGTTGTAGAGTATGCATTATTTTTTCATGTTTATACAAGATCTGTGGGAGATAAAAATTTCTTTGTATTAGCATTTTCTATATCTACTTCTTTTTTTTCGCTTTTAGAAAAATATTATATTGCACATATGTATCTTTTGTTAGTTACTTTAGAGTTACAGTTGATACTGTTAGTTATTTTAGTGTTACAGTGTACATTTGATGTTATGGTTACAGTTGTTCCCTCACACACCTTTTATTTTTCTGTCTCTTGATTTAAAAAAAAAAAAAAAAAAGGGATCTTGTCATATTACAGAAAATCATTCAAAGTGAAAACTCTGTCCTGGAAAGTTTCCCATGTTAAAAAACGAACAGCTTTATTTTTGACGGTTTCAAAGCTCTGACACTGGAGAATCCTTCCAAAAATATTAAACACCCTGGAGTGAATGTGTGATAACGTGCTAGTGGGTTGGACTGGCGAGGATGATGGATTTACACTGAGTTTTCAGTTTTGGGTAATTCTGGAAGCCCATTAGAATAGAGCTGGTGTATTTACAGTATACTGTATATGAATACAACTTTATTTGGTTTTCTCAGCAAGGATCTTCACTAAGTGGCCATACAGTTACTGACTGTAGTCCATCTGTTCCTCTTAAACAGATGCCTTATACAGATTGATTTTAGAAGTGTTTTGTTGTCTATTAAACATATATCCTTATGTTCATTTGCTCAGTTGAGCTGAACCCTGTTGAAGGAGGTTAGTATAGCATGAAAAGAAAGTATTGTTTTATTACTATTATCAGAAGTGTTGCTTAATGTAATTGGTAAAGAGTTAGGTCTTTAGATTTGCAGACATTGTGTGGCTTAGCTATTTAGAGAGACAGGGAAAGTTCATTCCACTACCCGGGTATCAGGCCAGAGAAGGGTTTTGATGCATATCGTCGTTGTATTTTGGAGAGCTGGTTGGGCCAGTAGAGCCATGCTTAACACTTAAATTTCAAAGAATAGTATATTTATGCCCTTGGATTTGTAAGTTGTTGTTGTTGTTGTTGTTTTTGTTGTTGTTGTTTTTTCGTTAGTTTTTTCCATCAGATGCAGGCAGGCTACTAAAAAAATGACGGAAAGCAGCAATGGCGTGTTGTGGGAGAACTTGGGGAGGTGGAAAACAAGTCATGAAGCTGTATTTTGAAACAGTTGCAAAGGTCAATTACCAGACAGGGACCTACCTGCCAGGACTGAGTTGCATTAGTCCAGTTTTTAGATGACAAGGGACTACAAGCACCTGAGTGGCTCCTGAAACATACATGACTGGAAGGCAACGTGAGAAGAGAAAAATAGTAGGAACAAAAGGAATGGACGAACAAACCACACACATGCACTGATGTGGTAGTGCACTAATAAAAAAAATATTTTAAAAAAATCACTTATATTTAGCAT
The DNA here is from genome assembly GCF_024256425.1 of Clarias gariepinus. NCBI lineage: Eukaryota > Metazoa > Chordata > Actinopteri > Siluriformes > Clariidae > Clarias > Clarias gariepinus. The sequence continues at coordinate 10,258,099 of NC_071118.1, read as the reverse complement.
ATTTAGATTAAGAGCAGAATTTCCACCTAGGTAAAATAAAACATAATAATGGTAAGAATTGGTATGTTTAAGAAAGTAAGTTAAGCCTTTATTTGTTCCTTATATGTTACAAGACACTGAAATTCTTTCTTCGCGTATCCCAGCAGTGGGATCAGCAAACCTAAAGCAGATAGGGTTGAGGGCCTTGGTCAAGGGCCCAACAAAGGCAACCTGGTGGATTTTAATTAGGTGCATAAACAGAATGCAACTGCCAGCTCCTCACTAGAACTAGTAGATACAAGCACATAATCTATATCTATAGCCACACTACATTTTATAAAATATAAGTTAACCTTATAGATGTGATTGTGACCATACTGTATCTAACTGTTTTCTCTTTCTCTTTCTCTTCTCTTCTCTTCTAACTCTATTTTCTCTCTCATAGTGTTCCTGATCTACTAGTGATCCAGACTCCCTCTACCCTCCGGGCTGGTCTGATTCATCCCGGTGCCCCGCTTCTGGTTGAAGCTTGATGCATGTAGGCCCCCTGTGTGGTCTGTCTGGATGCATGTGGTGAATGGGCACAGTTCTACTTACCCTGACTATTTCAGTCTTGGATTAGGCTTGAAATACCTACAAGCTGTTTTGTACCTGAGCCTCCAATAATGAAAGTGGACTCTGTATAACTTAAAAACATCTTCTGTTATATTGAACTTCCAGCTGCCTAGAACTCATTATGACTACGAATCAGTTTCTCCTATCTGTTATCACCGAAATGAGGATCGGCTATCTGTTCAGTCAGGTTCCTCTTTATGGCTTATCTCAGTGAGTTTTTCCTTGTCCATGTCCCCCTTACAGTAGCTTGATCATCAGGGACTATTTGACAATTATGAATTATATTTATACATATATATTCCCACATTTCATCCACATTTACACAATATTATTTTGATTCTGTAAAGCTGCTTTGCTAGAATGACCATTGTTAAAAAGCACTATATCAATAAAATTGAAGTGAATTTAATTGAATTTAAAGCTATACAAAGTTAAAATACTTTTTGAGTTGCACTGGTAAGGCCATGGGTAGCTCAGTGGTTAAGGCATTGGACTCCTCAGGTTCAAACCCCACAACCACCAAGTTGCCACTGTTGAGCCCTTGAGCAAGGCCCTTAACCCTTAACTGCTCAGATGTGTAATGGAATAAAATGTAAGTCGCTCTGGATAAGAGCGTCTGCCAAATGCCTAAATGTAAATAAGTTTGGTATAAGTTTGCTTGGAAGGGTTGCCACAAGAAACAATCTTAAAATAACATGAAAGCATGACTGAGGTTTGCAGTTATGCATTTAAACAAAGCATTTCTGTTGTAAAGAAGAATAGACTATATATACACACGTAACTGCTAATATATAATATATACTTAATTAATTGGACAGCTTCACCACAAAGTTTTGTGCACCTAATAAAGTGTTAAAGTGGCTCAATAAGTGTACATGCAACAAGCTGCTGCCAACTTATAATGCTTATTAGTATCACACACAGTTCAAGATCTTACAAGTTTAAGAATCACTATGAAATACTACTTCTTACAATGGGAAACTGGACCATGTTTATTTATAATTTGAAGATACCTATTATAGATTTCCTTTGTTATTGAACTTATTCAATATTCTTGCTGGGGTGAGACTGAAATCTAGTGTAATATTTCACAGTAATTCACAGCATGATGGATTGTCCAAGCCTTCTCTGGTTATTTTCTCAGTGCAGTTTTATTTTTCGGTTCAGTTCAGGTCCATCCACAGACTAGAGGCTTTGGTGGCTGACCTTATTCTGCTCTTATAGTGACTTCATGGTTTACAGGACACACACGCTGCTGAGAATGTGTAATATCCTAGACTGAAACTATAATATTTCTAAGAATTTTCTTGCTTTTCACACACAGTTTTTCTTTTCTTTATTTTATTTTTTTTAATAATTCGTGCCAGTATGTTTTGAGCAAAAATGAAAGTTAACAACAGCCCAAAGGCAATGTGAAATTCCCTGCCGCAGGTTCACCACTGATATAATGAAAAGAAACTTATGAAAAGGTTTTGCATTGGTTCCACACATTTGTAAACAAATATAGCCCCAGGGAAATTAAGTTTGTTTGAGGAAGTTGGGCATCTGGTGCTAGGTTGTACTACATTAAAATGTCATTTCCAATATCGGTAATTTCAAAGATTTACTTCAAAGTTTTTTTAAACCAATTCATTTTGAAATGATTCTGATTTTGATGGCTAGCAGATGTGGGAGCATTTTCATTAAATTAAAAAGTCCATAAGAATTGTATTTTTTTTTTTAAAGTGAAAGTAAGAGTATTAAGACAATTAGAAGGAGAGTGCTGTTAGGAAAATGAGCCAAGACTGAATATGATGTGACTTAACACAAAGAAGAAGTTTTTTCTTCCAAACATTGTCTGTTAGCTAGCACTATGGAATCTTTTTATAAATGTTATAGCCCTGATGTTTTAGACAAAAACTGATTTTACACAATTTCTATTCAATAATATTGCTTTTATAAGAAATTATTTGCATGTCATATCCAAATGGTTGTTCCCTAACAGCACATATACATCTGGCTGATGTCAGCCGAGACTTAAATTAAAAATGCCTACCAGATGATGTTTGGACAACAGCATACAAGGTGGATAAAAAATAACTAGGCATTAAAATTGGTAATCCATATTTCCAATACAAATATTAAAACAAATTGTACATTTACTTTATTACATAGAGGAATTACTAGAAACTCAACGTAGGCACCGGTGGCACCAACCACTTTCCTCAAATGGCCATGGATGGAATTCTAAAAGAGATTATTTAGGATATTGCTAAGAACCTCCTGAATCCTAAATGCCTAGAGTGAGTTCTGGACTTCTTGGTGGCCATTCATTAGGTCCACACCATCCCAGCCAACATCCTGGAAAATGTTGGTCTAAACACGCTCGCACAGTAAGAGCAAAATGGAGTGGTGTTAGAGTTAGGGTTTAAAGATAAGTTCTGTAGCCAATAAATATTGCCTAGTTAATATCCATCCTGTATATGTCATAAATTCTTTCTTGCATATACCAGCATAGTTGAGGTCAACCATGATACAGTGCCCTGGAGCACATAAAGTTAAGGGCCTTGCAACCAGGTGGAGCTGGGGCTTGAACTGACAAACGTTTGCTCTTTTGTGTTTTAATGGAAAAAAACTTGCCAGAACAGAAAAGAGCCTGGATGAATGCCGCCTTCGATTCCTGAGAGATAGTGGGATGAGGCAAGCAGTGCTGGAGGATCGGAGGGAACGTGGTCCAGAGCGTGGTGTGATTAGAGCAGAGAGATGGGTGCTGGGCCATTTTTAGCTTTGTAGGCAAGCATTAGCGTTTGGAATTTGATGCAGGCAGCTACAGGAAGCCAGTGCAGAGAGCGGAGAAGTGGGGTGGTGTGGGAGAACTTGGGAAGGTTAAAAATGAGACGTGCTGCTGCATTCTGGATCAGTTGCAGAGGACGAATTGTGGACAGAGGCAGGCCTGCCAGGAGTGAGTTGCAGTAGTCCAGTCCTAAAATAACAAGAGACTGAACAAGCACCTGAGTAGCCTGTGAAAAAAGAAATGGGCGAATTCTTCTGATATTGTAAAGAAGAAATCTACAAGAGCAAGTAAGGTTAGCGATGTGTGGGGAAAATGACAGATGATTGTCCAAGGTTACCCCAAGATTGCGGGCAGTGGCTTAAAGAGTGATTTGGTTGTTGTCCATGGATATCACAAGGTCTTGACATGGGGATAAGTCACAAGGGATAAACAACAGTTTGGTTTTACTGAGGTTGAGCTTCACCTGATGAGCCATACAGGATGAGATGTCTGCCAGACATGCTGAGATCCGGGTGGAAACCTGAGTGTCAGAGGGAGGAAAGGAGAGAGTAAGTTGGGTGTCATCTGCATAACATTGGTAGGAAAGGACCAAGTAGAGGAGGAAGAAGAGGACCAAGTACTAAGCCCTGCGGGACACCAGTAGAGAGTCTACGTAGGGCAGATGTAGATTCCCTCCTTGTTACCTCATACGACCTATCTTCTAGGTAAGAAGCAAACCATTGCCACGCTGTTCCACAAATTCCATAGCTTGTAAGAATAGATAATAAAATCTTGTGGTTTACTGTGTCAAATGCAGCTGACAGGTCCAGGAGGATGAGGACAAATGACAGTTTAGCAGATCCAGCAGCATGGAGCTTCTCAGTGAATGACAGAAGGGCAGTCTCTGTAGAACTTTGAATCCAGATTGGTTGGGATCGTTAGGGTTGTTCTGTGAGAGATAAAGAGACATTTGGTTATAAACAGTTCTTTCAAGAATTTTGAAAATAAAAGAGAGAAGTGATACCGGGCGATAGTTGTTAACTTCTAATGGGTTAAGGCAGGGTGGAAATAACCCTTGCCTTATTAAAAGCGGCAGGAACATGACCAGATGATATGGAATGGTTGATGATGGTTGTGGTGAAGGGAAGGATGTCTCGTGAGATGGCCTGGAGCATTGTGGAAGGGATTGGGTCTAATGAACAGGTGGTGGGGTTAGATGATATGATTTGCTGAATCTCATCAGATAAGAGGTTGGAGAATTCTGCTAAGGGAGGGAAGGTAAGGTTCAAGTTCAAGTAGGCTTTATTGTCACTTCAACCATATACAGTTAGTACACAGTGAAACGAAACAACGTTCCTCCAGGACCAAGGTGCTACATGCAACATAAACTTACAACATAAATTAACAGAGAAGCTAAACTAGCTAGCTAGGAGGCCTAGTTTTGGTGGTTACAGTAGGTTAACAAAGACACAAAGAAAGTAAGAGCAAACAGAGAAATTGTAAGCATCACAAACAGTATTACTGCAGAACAATCCCTGCCTTCCGTTATCACCCAAATGAGGATGGGTTCCCTGTTGAGTCTGGTTCCTCTTAAGGTTTTTTCCTATTGCCATCTCAGAGAGTTTTTCCTTGCCACTGTCGCCGTTGCGCTTGGCTTGCTCATCAGGGACAATCTGATCATTCTGATTCATACACATTCTTTTGACTGTGTAACGCTGCTTTGCAACAATTGTTAAAAGTGCTATACAAATAAAATTTTATTGAATTAAATCACAGGCCGAGGCAGCCCGCTGTCCGGGTTTTGTTCCTTACATCCATAAAGGGGAAATTTTTTTTTTTAAGTAATAAATCTTTAATCATAGCACCACTGTAACTTATATATTTTGTTTTTATAGCCAGATTAAACGTGTTTGTCTTTGGTTATCTCATGCTGTGTAGAAACACATACTGTAGCACATACGATTTGCATTTGAGTTGCAAGCAGTAAGTTATATAAGTCAGATCATTGCCATATTTCACAAAAAAAGTAATTCACAAACGTGATACAGATATAAATGATCCAAAAAAAAAATCTATTTTTTTTGTGAATTTTTTTAGTAAATATTTTACGTCATTTGAACCTGCATTCACAAGTCGCTCAACTTTCGTTAACATTTCTCAGACGTAATTAGACGCACAAATCTTTTTTTCAAACAGCACTCTCTGCAGCCTATCACGATTATCTACTATCCAATCACATGAACATAAATTAAAAAATATTACTACACTTTATTACGTCTGCGCACTGTGGCGATGCAAGCCTTCAAATCTTAAATATCTTTAACTAATATGTGTAATCGTCCACGACTGCAATGGGCTTATCACACTGGTTCTGAACTCCGGTGATGGAGGACCACCTGCCCTGGTAATTTTAGTGGTTTCCTGCTATATCACACATAATGCAATGTAGAAAAGGTTGTTAATTAGCTGATTAGTTCAATCAGGTGTGCTGGGAGCTGAGAACACACTAAAATGTGCAGGGCAGGTGGTCTTCCAGGACTGGAGCTGAGAGTTGCTGGCTTATCAGATTTTCACATAACTTACCTGGGGAGTGCAACAACTGGTGGCCATATTTACATCCCAAAATCTGTTCATTTCATGCTTCATTCTGTCTGTCTGGCATAATGCACAGATGCAATGTCATCACATTTAGTCATACCCTCAAATATAAGTTCATGTGATTGGCTAAAATTGTAGATGTTTGATAGGCTGCCGAGAATGCTGTTTGGAGGGGGGGCATTGGTGAAACTATCCACATCAGGAAAGTCTGAAAAATCCATATAGAAATGTTCACGAATCTGGAGCTGTTTGTAAATGCAGGTTCCTCGGTAAATAAATGTCAAATAAAAGTATTTTTATTATGCGTTAAAAATATATATTAGTGGTTCTGTTAATTTTGGAGAGACTGATACCTTTATAAGCGATGTACATTACAAACATACTTGGCCAATGCCATGCAATGACTCTGTTCTGAATTATAATACATACAGTATACTACAAGGCTATAACAACTTCCACTCTTCTTGGAAGGCTGTCCACATCATTATGGAGTGTTTCTATGGAACACAGGCATTGATGTTGGACGAGAAGGCCTGGCTTGCAATCTCTGTTCCAGTTCATCCTAAAGGTGCTCGATAGGGTTAAAATCAGGGCTCTGTGTTAGGACCAGTCAAGTTCTTCCTTACCAATTAATTAAACCATGTTTTTATAGTCCTTGCTTTGTGCACTGGGGCACAGTTATGCTGGAATAGACAAGGGTCTTCCTCAAACTGTTGCCACAAAGTTGGAAGCTTAGTGTAGTCCAAGCTGACTTGGTATGCTGAAACAATACTGTAAGTCTGACCTTTACTCGGGATAAAAAGCCTGAATGAAATACCTGAATTTAATAATTAACAGGTTTGGCTAAATACTTTTTTCCATATAGTGTACCTTACACGGAAGGCAATCTAAATTAAATGGTGGTAATTCTTTAACAGATGCTGAATGTAAACCCAAATGAACATTTTCTGAACTACAGTAGCTAATGAAAGTTGGTAATGAGCTAAATTAAATGTAAATTAATCTAAATTAAATGGTGGTAATTCTTTAACAGATGCTGAATGTAAACCCAAATGAACATTTTCTGAACTACAGTAGCTAATGAAAGTTGGTAATGAGCTGGCATCGGTGCTCTTTACCTGCGTTGTGCCTTACTAGCAGCTTTATCAACCGTTCGAATGACATTAATAGCCATTTTGACAATTAACCTCGAGTGACTTAGCTGAATTTTTTTTTTTTTTTTGTGGCAAAGAGTTTCTGCACAGTAGCATAGAAACCCCAACACCAACTAGCACGGACACACCAGTGTACAAGTCTAAATGTTCGCAATGCCAGGATTTCTGCAAAGATTTGGATGCCTAAACAGATATGCATGGTAGTGGCTTCCAGTAGTTGGCCACAAAGTCGACCAAACTGAGGTGCTTGATGAGCTGGCAAAACGGAGCACTATACATCAGAAGCTCCACTGATGCTTGTCAGACATGCTGCTCTGAGGCTGACGCCGGCAATATGTGTGTGTCAGCCGTGCAATGTTTCCTGTCAGAACAGAGTATAAAATGTGTGTTTCTTTTTACTATAAGCAGCACACATCTCCTTAAATAATTTTCTCCACATTTTCTCAAATCACACATCCTCTGGGTTTGGGTCTATTGTGTTTAAGTGCACATTCTTCCATGTCTGTGGAGGTTTCCTCTTGGTATTCTCGTCCCCTTCCCATCCACAACACAAGCAGGTAGATAGAATGATTAATCCAAATTATCTATAGGTATGTGTGAGTGTGTGAATATGTGTACATGGTATCCTGTGTTGGATTGTTGTCCAATGCCACTTTTGAAGGATAGCCTTCACCACCTTTAAAGCAATTACTGAAAATGAATAAATGACTTTATGGGCCATGTGACAACAGATTTGAGATCAGCATTAGACTTATAACCTAGTGCAATTAGTCCATTCATATGAAGTCAAAAGTTCATATGAAACACATTACCGCTATGTAAAAAAACACTATATGCCTAAACTATGTGGACACATAAACATCACACCCTTTTATCTGCAAACTGTTTTCACAAAGTATGAAGGACACAATTGTTTAGAGTGTCTTTGTACGCTGTAGCTTTATAATTTCCCTTTAGAATGGCAATGTCACTGTGCACAAAACAAGCTCCATAAAGACATCATGTGCCAAGGCTGGTGTATTAAAACTGGAGTACCCTGCACTGAGCCCTGACCTCAACCCCGCTGAACACATTTGGGATGAACTGGAAGACTGAATAAGCCCCAGGGCCGCTTACCTGACATTAGTGCCTGACCTCACTAATGCTCTTGTGGCTCAATTGGCAGAAATTTCCATAACCATGCTTCAGAAAAAGGTGAAAGGCCTTCTTAGAATAGAACATACTGTATCTGGAATGGAATGTTATAAAATGTGGATGGATGAAATTGGTTGGCTGTCCACAAACTTCTGGCCATACAGGTTGGAACAGTATTCAGTAATAACAGTGAAGCTTTGGACATTTTATGGCATATTGGACATTTTATGGCATATTCTCAACCAGTTTCATAATAGAGCATCAGCTAAGAGGCTTTCCTTGAACTTTTTCCCCAAATATGCCAAGGAATTCCCCAAAATTTCTTATAAACTCTAAATAAATTTTAAATACTAACAATATAGTTACAAATAAATTTGCCAAAATACTGTTTTCATAAAGGAGTGCTGTGCATGGGGGGATGTTTTTTGTGTTATATTGGATTTTTTGTTGGATCTGACCAGATAGAATGACCTACGGTCCCCACATGGGTGTAAGTTGGGTGCCTATGAACCCGTCACCAGTTTATAGGTGTATGGTTGAGTTCACCTGTCAATTGCAGTAATGTTGTTAATGTGTTAATGTTATGGCTGATTGGTGTATTTACATTTGTGTAAAATTAAATTCCATAACCGTAATCTTTTATCAAAATGTAAATAAATATAAAACAAATTAAAATGTCCAGTTATTTGTAGTTGAGATAATAATCAAGTATATATTTGGTTCTTGACAGTGAGCTCATTGTAGGCAGGCGGAAACATATTTATTGTTTACCCCATTTTAACTCCAAGAAGCTTCTTCGTAAAGTGTAGGCATAATGAATGTAGCCCCATGTGTGTTTCTAGATGAAACGATGTGTAGTATATACCATCTGCTTGTTTTAGCATTCTGAAAATTTCATTCAAATCACTTGTTTTCTGTTTCACTCCTTTCGTTTGACCTTGAATAAGCAACATTCGACTATGCTTCAAAAACACTGGCATCTTGTCCTGTCTCGTGACAGACAACATCAAGTTAATCTCACAGACTGCTCACCTCTGAACTCTTCATGTGATTAGGAGATTAGATTCAGCCACTACTGTGATTGCATCCTCAAAGGTCACATCACTATGAGAGACACTTTCTTTGGTGCAGTCTTTCTATCCTGAAAGCATTAGACGCACCACAGATTTGCTGATATGCGATCGTTCTCATCTGGTATTGTTACTTGTATGAAAAAAAAACAGGCAGAGATGAAAGTTGAACTGAAAGTTGTAATGAACAGCTGCGAAGTTAATAATGCAGAAATGCTGGAATGTCGCCATTGACAAAAGCCTGCTGAGTGTGAAGTTGTTGGATTTGATGGGATGCATACTCAAGTTGAAAATTAGCGAAATAGAGCATTTGACAGGAGTGACATGCAGATGCTTTTCTGCTTTTCTTTCATGTATGCTACATAAATAACTAGGTTTAATAAAATGTTAATGAACCATTGATAAACAGTTGTCAGTTCATGAGTTCTACAAACAAAATTAAAAGTAAAAATGCCACATTTTTCTCTAACAGCACATATACTGACTTGCTATATTTTTCATACACTACTGCAATTTGCCACTGCTTTAATTTTTTTTATTCATTAAATAATGCCATATTGCCTTTTATGTTATTGTTAAGTTTAAAGTCATATAATATCTGCAAGATAAGATATAGTGCAATATCAGAAGTGCTGTTGTGCTGAATATCAGAAAGGCTGTCATGCGGCCTCAGGCATAGGGTGTACCCCTCAATAGATTGTAACCTTTTTTTGTTTATACATTATAGCAAGTTAGTTTGGTCCGTACACATATCCTCCTGCAACTGGCAGAACTAACTAACCATGCTACACCACTTTGTTGCCAAAAGGAGATGAGAATAAACCGTGGAGGTAGTGGACAGTTCTGTATATCTCGTAAATTTCCCTATACTTTATCCAATTATTCTGCTTCAGAATATCAGCTAACATTTGGGGTTATAGGGTGGAACCCATATCAGTGTTAAATAGAAAGCTAGTGTTCTATGTAAGGTGTAGTAAGAAGTATAAGAAGTAGTGCCCTTGATCAGGGGTTAGAGAGGGATTTGGGTTTCAACCTTGTGTTAGAAACTAATATTAGCCAAAAACAAAAAAACATGGACAGTTTAGAGGCCATTTAGAATAATTTTAAGCAATTACTAAGGAGACAACATGTTGTTTGTGTGTCATGAAAAAAAAATCTTTCTACGAAATGCTAAAATGTTACAGTTGTTACAAAGTACTGACAATGGAGACTTCTTCCAATATAAAATTTTTAATTTACCATTTACATCAATGTCTTATAAATGGGCCTCCGAGTGGCGCAGTGGTAAAGTGCTCGCCCTCTCATCCGGAGATCGTTGGTTTGGTTCCCGGGTGACGCTGTAACCTCTCACAGCAGGCCTTTAGAGAGCTAAATTGGCCGAGCTCTCTCAGCGGGGAGGGATAAGAGGTATTAGTGCTCCCACATTAATTGCATCTACGCCATTCGGGGCGTCTGCGAGCTCGCGCACGTGGAGGGAGCAGATAGCGCTGGCCTCCGAGTGTGTGATGCCCACCCCAAAGCTGCGTGAGCGAGCAGTTCGAAAAAAAGAGGTCGACTGGTGTCACGTGGATCGGAGGAAACGCATGACATCCCCCGGCCCTCCTGGCCTTAATGTGGGAGCCCCCCCTAGTAACGGGTAAGGAATTGGACACGACTAGATTGGGGAGAAAATCGGGGAAAAAGAATTGGACAGGACTAAATTACTGTGTCAAAGCTGAAAAGCAATCAAGGACTTGATTCAAGGTCTAAATCAGACTTGATATTTCAACAGTGCGGTGGTATTAAAATGCGCACTGACTTTAAACCTACTTTAACTTTCATTAAAAAAGAGTAAACAGGTGTAAGTCCTTTTTAGGAACAGGAAACAAGTCAAAATTATGATCCATGTAAAATGCACATACAATACTGCTACAGGTGAGAGAGAGGTTAAAAAAACTTTTAAATAACAAGCTTGTTGTGGAGGTGTAACTGCACTGCACAGATGACAAGTGTTCACACTGCAGGATTAACTAGAGTGGATTAACAGAAATCCACTAAACAAGCATTGTGCCAGTCAGTAGAATGTTTCAATAGATTTATCCCTCTCTTTGTTCTTAGTCAACCAACATATCCTATCGCCATTAGTTCTGAAGGTCACCGAGAAACCCTGTTTAGCTATGCAGCACAAGGTACAAAGTCCTTTGTTGTGATTTGGGCGGAGGGGATTTGGGGGATTCTGAAGTGCTGATGAAAAGTCTAAGCGTTGTGGGATCCTTTGATAATTACATCATGAAAGGAAGGTTTCAAAATATGACGTGACTAATAATATATACGTGTCATTTATTCTCAGACATCAGAGCAGAGTTAGACACCTCATTCATATTAATTACTCGTCACGAGTTCACATGAGGAGGTGAGGTTTAATCATTTTGAATTCTGTATGTGCTTAGCAATCCATAACCTTCTTGAAAGATTCATAAGTCATTGTAATAAGGTAAATGTATAAATAAATTGATAAATCAACTAAGCTACAGTGTCATTTGATAGTTACCAGGTTGGTGTATATATATATATATATATATATATATATATATATATATATATATATATATATATATATATATATATATATATGTGTGTGTGTGTGTGTGTGTGTATATATATATATATATATATATATATATATATATATATATATATATATATATATATATATATATGTGTGTGTGTGTGTGTGTGTGTGTGTATATACACACCAACCTGGTAACTATCAAATGACATTTTAACTCAAATTAATCTAATTGCTATGGAACTCATTATTCAAAAAATATTTAATTAATAAATAAAATTATTACAATTATAAAAGTATTTTAATATATATCATAAACTGGCAATTAAGTGTAGTTCTGTACTTCTTGTATGTAGAGATATAATGATACTGCAAACTGGGACAAATTAATTATGTGTATTGTTGGAATGTTTGATTTAGATAATGTAAAAGGTTTGTAAATTAATCATCCAATGCAATTACACTAGTTGATTGAAAGTCTCAATCAGAGAAACACATAATATATATCCAGAGCATGCTCCAAACAACCAATCTGCTTTGTAGGTCAAAGAGTTACATGTTGTAACATTTAAAAACGGATCTTTGGTTGCTATTAAATGACGCCAAAACACTTTAATCTATAGTATAAAAGACATTTTAAACTTTGGAGCTCTAATTTGAGTTAGATTGTGGCCTAAGATATTAAATTTGCTTATTATATTATATTATATTGCTATGGACCTGATGATTTAAAATTATTTTATTTTTAAATAAAATTATAAAAAACTATAAATTATAAAACTATTTTAAAAATAATTTTATTTAGGTATGTATATATTCTACTTCAGAATAGTCTTAGAGGTGTTGGTCCATATTGGCATGATCGCATAATGTAGTTGCTGCAGAATTATCAGCGACTCTCCCATTCCACACATCCTACGAGTTAACCTGCTGGACAATAAGGGGGTGGACATGGTCAGGTCTGGTTTTGTAGGCTGTGGCATTTAAACAATGTTCAGTTGGTACTGATGTGGCCCAATTTGTGCCAAGAAAATAACCCCTTACACTAGTACACCTTGAGACAAACCAGGATGGATCCATAAATTCTTGTTGTCTACACCAAGCTCTGACCCTGCCATCTAAATGTTGCTGAAGAATTTGAGAATCATCAGACCAGCAACGATTTTCCAGTCTTCTCTTGTCCAAATTTGGTGAGCTCATGTGAATTTTTGTGTCAGTTTCATGTTCTTACCTGACAGGAGTGGAACCCATTGTGGTCTTCTGCTACTGTAGCCCATCTGCTTCAAGGTTTGATGTGTTGTAACGAGACGTTATTTGAGATATTGTTGCCTTTCTGTCAGCTTGAACAGTCTGGCCATTCTCCTCTGACCTCTGGCATCAACAAGGCTTTTTTGTGTAGAGAACTGCCACTCAATGGATATTTTCTCTGTTTAAGACTGTTCTCTATAATCCCTATATATGGTTGTTTATAAAATAAAAAAAAAATCCCAGTAGAACAGCAGTTTCAGAAATACTCCAAGCAATCTGTCTGGCACTGACAAGCAAGTCACATCCAAAGTTACCTAAATCACATTTATTCCCTAATCTAATGCTTAATTTGAATTTTAGCAGATCATCTTTCTCATGTCCACATGCCTAAAGGTTTTAAGTTGCTGCCATTTTGGCTGTTTAGATCTTTGCCTTAAAGGACAGTGGACCACAGGTGTATCTAATGAAGTGTCATAATAGTAAATGGTACATAAATGCAAGTATTTATAAGGAGCTGAGAAGCCAGTTGAAGCCCTGTTTTTTTTTTTTTTTGCATTGTGCTTGATAAATAGCTGTTGAGCTATTTGAAAGATAACTGACTTAGCTGAGAGTCTCATGGTTAATTGCTGCAGTCTGCCCAACATGCAGGTCATCATGACACCTGGATAGCCATTTAACTATGAGTTTTGTTTTTATCCTTACATACAATGTTTTAACACTCCACTTTTCTAATTAGGCACCAAATCAGGCAAAGTAATGTCAGCATGCCACATGAAGTACTTGAAGTAATGTCAGCATTACCCAGGATCATCCAACAATGCATACAGTTAATTTGGATAGAAGTAAGACTCTCTAGGGGTCCATCCTAAGTGCTTTATCTGAAATAAAGGTTTACCGCGACAGCAGAATCTATCAGAAAACCAGTCATGTGAAATAACCCAATAATATGCGGTATACACGACTGTTAAGTAGGATCACAATGAGTAACACGGCAATAGGACTGACACAGTAAACAGACTTTATTTTAAAGCAATGGCTGCATTAGTGTAAGAAGGGAAGTGCAAGAAAGTGATGCATTAATCATGCAGAGTGACTACTGTACAAAGCTCTGGAGGCAGTGTTATGATTTTGAGTTGCTCAGGTCTAGGCTCAGCAATGTTATGTGGCAATAAAATGAAGTCAGCTGATAACTTAAATGACTAGTTTTTCTTCCCTGATGGCACAGGTATATTCCAGGGTTTGAATAGAAAAAGAGTGGCTCTTGAAACATAATTAATTATTTTCACATATGAACTGGCCAACGTAATCAAAGCTAAGGGTGAAAAATACAATATTAGAGTGACTGGGTTACCAGTTTTTATTAGTCACCAAGGGAAGAGAAGTGGTTAATGACCAGGGATTTTAAATGCAAATAAACCACCAGCACTTAAGTTTCAGAATTTAGTCTCAGGTTCTTATTAAAAAAAGGAAAGTATAGTAACTTCACCACCTAAAAGCTAAAATGACAGGTGTTCTGTTAAAGGGAGATTTGTTGAATTCACGAATGTGCAAAAAAATAATAATAATAATGCAGATCCAACAAGCTCAGACAGACATATCTTCTATAATTCATAAAACCTATATATATATATATATATATATATATATATATATATATATATATATATATATATATATATATATATATATATATATATATACTGTATATTTTATGGGATTTGGCATTAGTCTAGGTAAACACTCCTTATTGGAGTTATGCCAGCCTTGGCGTACCCCTGCCTGTAACCAGAGGTCATTCTCTCTTGATTTTCAGTTTTTTTTTTTGTTTTGTTTTTTTGTGGTGGTGGTGATTTTTCACATTTCATGTTGTCTTGCCCATTATCTAGCCTTGTTCATCCTGGCAATTTTGTATTTTCTTTATGTTCTTCTTTGGATTTGGATTAAACACGAGGTTTAACATATAGCTATTTTGATAATACACACTGTCACTAAGCAGATGTACAGATGTATCTTTAGATAATAAATGATAATTAGGCCAGATGTAACGATAGTGAGGGGAAAAAAACTCACTGAGATGATGTGAGTAAGAAACTGTAGAAGGAAAATAGAATGAAAAACACCTTATCTTATAAAAAGTAAAGCCAAACTGTGGTAATTTAACTGAAAAAGCTATTCAGTATACAGTACACACACTATGTGGACAAAAGTATTTGGCCAAACCTGTTGATTATTGAATTCAGGTGTTTCAATCAGGACCCTTATCCCCAGAGAAGGGGCATCTTAATGTTTTAGCATACCGAGACATCTTGGACAATGCTATGCTTCCAACTTTGTGGCAACAGTTTGGGGAAGTCCCTTTTCTATTTCAACATAACTGTACCCCAGTGCATAAAGTGAGAACTATAAAAACATGGTTTGATGAGTTTGGTGTGGAAGAACTTGACTGGCCATAACACAGAGCCTTGACCTTGACCCCATCGAGCACCTTTGGGATAAACTGGAATGGAAATTGTGAGCCAAGCCTTCTCATCCAACGTCAGTGCCTGACCTCATAAATGCTCTACAGAATGAGCAGACACAAATTCCCATGGAAACACTCCAAAATCTTGTGGACAGCCTTCCAAGAAGAGTGGATTCTGGTATAACTGCAAAAATATATTGAAATATAAGTATTTGGATACAATGTAACAGTAACAGTTCTTCCATTCCAGTCGAAAATATCTGTGTAAAAATATCAACTAAAGCAATAGCTAGTCTTGAGTGTAAACCTTTCTTTTCTCTGTTTTTCTCATTTGACTCGTGATTGTGTTTTCACCCTTGCCTGCTTTATTGTTTTGGATTTGGTACTGTCACTAAAGACTTCCTGCTTATGAATACCAAATCTTGTTCTGCTTCCATTGTATCACCACCGGTTAATAAAATATTTATGCGATGCTAATGAAGGTATGATGGCCGGCTGTAGTTACCCTTCAAATAAGGAGTTGCTGAAAATGTTGCCTAAATAGATCAGCCTTTCTAACAAGGTACCATTAGTGATGCACTTGCAGCTTCACAATTGAGAAACAGGACTGTTCAGTGAGTGTGTGAAGGCACCATTACATTTAATTTCAGCCCAAGGCAGAAATTTTAACAGATCTCACTACTGCATTGGTTACATTTAAATAATAGGCATTTTTCCTGTGTGTGTGTGTGTGCGTGTGTGTGTGTGTGTGTGTGTGTGTGTGTGTGTGTGTGTGTGTGTGTGTGTGTTTAACTTATGAAATTTGGTTACTTCCTTTGCTTTTTCTTAGTGCTTTAATGCTTATAATTAACTAGAATTTTAAAAGAGTGAGATAAATCACTAATGAATGAAAAAGAGAACTGTCTAAATAATGTACTAGTAGCTAGTGTTTTATAAGACCAGGCAATGTCATTAATTACAGTATATATAAAATCTGTGGCACACTTGCATGCAATCCTTTTAAATGTTCTTCATGCAAATTTATTAATACAAGCAAACCTACCTACATAATGATTCCTGCAGTAAATGCAATCAGAACAGCAGAGAAACCAAAAGACTGGCTGACCCTTTTTTTCTCTTTTTAAACTTTCAGATTGAAGCATTTCCTCTTTTCAGTGGCGAGACATGTCAACAGCACTGGGCCTTAACATTAATGACATCTCTGTTTGCATTGCTAGATTTTGCTCTGGGAGCAATGAAGTGAGGAAACATAAGGGAAAAGAGCTCATCTATGATCTCGCAACTTCAGAACCCCACTGAATGAATGTCATGTCTTGACATTTTAAATGTCTACTGGTTTTACCTCTTACAGCCTCAGAAGCACCATGTGCTTCAGCTGAAGGAGTCTCATAACATCCCGTTTCTCAAGAACCCTTGTGTACTACTGTTCACGATTTTTTGTTACTGTGTCTTCTTTGAAATTTTTGATGAAGTGGATTGATAATGTATGCTCGTAATGTATATATGTAATATTATGTATGTTCATATCTACAAAAGCAGAAGACATTGGGTTCCATTCCTGTCAATTAGCAACAGTATTTTAAGGCTAAAGTAAGCACAGGCTTACTGGACAGTTAGAGACTGAAAATAAATAACATTCCCCTTTGTAAATAAAATATGTATATGATTGATAATTAGTAGTGTTGTCCTAATTATTCGTGTCACTAATGGATTTAAATTATTTTAGTGGAATGACTGCACATAACTTGCTTGTTCATGCAATTGATCAATTAAGCAGTCATGTGGCAGCTGCACAATGCATAAAACCTTGATCACAACACATAACATTAACACATTAGTAGTGATTATCAATTATGTTAACAAATGACAGGATCATGGGCAACTGAGACTCATTCCCATAAAAAGCCAATCCAGAACAAATCACCAAAAAGTCAATGCTGGCCATAATAAAAAGTCACCAGAACAGCCAGTGAACCACAGCCCGCCACGCACGTGGCCCAGCAGGCAAAGAGCCCAAGACGACTGCTGACCTGGCCTCCAAAGTCCCCACATCCCAAACCAAATGAGCCTGGTACACAGAGGCTACATCCCAAAACTAACAGCGCTCAAAAGATCCCTAAATATCCTTGTGCCACACACCACCGCAGACCCTGCTGAGACATACCCCAAGGGACCAGAGCTGCCAGGGTGGCACAAGGGGATCCTACACAAACTACACAATAATGATTTGCCTTGTAATGTTATGGCTCATCCATGTGTTTATAAATATTCGTATTTAACGAGTTTAACAAGCCAAATATTACCATTATTAATTTTTGTTTAATAAATGTATTTAACTTGGAAATTTTATTCTTCATTTTAAATATGTTGATACATGAATATTTTTCCGGTGCATGTAATGTTCAAATTATTAAGACCAGACTAAGAAATTAAAAAGATCAGAGTGACTTTAATCACGACATGTAGTTTGGTACGAGAGGAAACAGGCTGAACATTTTAATCCACTCACTCACTCAACATCTATACCTGGACTCACACACTCATTCACACACAAAAGGCAATTTGGGAACGCCAATTAGCCTAATCTGCATGTCTTTGGAAACAGTGCTTAAAACTTGGCCAACACGCCACTCAATTCAATAAAGTTTTACTAGATTAGCAATTTTTACAATAAACATTGTCACAAATCAGGAATAACAATAAAAAGGGAGAAAACTGGAGGCGACAGTGGTAAGGTTAACCTCCTTGGGACTACATGAGAAAGAAAATGTGAGAGAAACCAAGGACTAAAAAGGGAACCTATCCTTATATGGGTGATACCAGTTAGCGCAACCATAAATAAGTCCCTTCTAGAATTGTGTGCTTTGAGGTTGAAAGAGTAATTGTACAAGAGGATATGTGTTTGAGTTGAAAAAAGTCCACTTACAAATCTGTTTATGGCAATTTCATTCCTATTTAAGCGATTGGCGTCATAAGCCACGATAGTGAACATGGTTGCATCAATGCAATCCAAGCCAACTTTGTGTTTTTTTAGAATCTCCAGATAGAATACAGAATGCTTCAAATAATAATATCATTAGTAATAGTAATAAACATCCTGTGAGCAGCAGTCTTGTGGGAGGAAATGCCTTTCTGATGATAGAGGTCAGAAGAGAATGGCCAGACTATTTTAACTTGACAGAAAGACTATATTGACGCATATAAACGTTCTTTACAACCATGGTGAGCAGAAAAGCATCTCTGAGTCACCAACACGACAAACCTTGAGACAGATGGTCTACAACAGCAAATGACTGCATTGGGTTCTATTCTTGTCAACCAATTTTAAGGCTGAAGTAGGCACAGGCTCACTGGACAATCAGAAATTAAAAAAAACAACAACAACGTTCTCCTTTGTAAATGAAATATGTATGCGATTTATAATCAGTAGTGTTGTCTTAATTAATCATGCCACTAATGACTTTAAATTATTTTAGAGGAACGATTGCACATAACCATACACACTTACACACCTGCATAAGCCTGACACACTGCTTTTATTGTATTGCCAGTTTATACTGTGCTGTCAAATCAGGCCTCTAACTGACAAAGTGATGTCCCTAAGGGCTCATAATAAAGAAAGAGTGGATGCGCATGGCTGTCACTACAGCGCATCACTTCACTGTAAAACTATCAACCCATGCAAAAGGTGTGACACCCATGGAATGCATATTCTTTATTTGTCACAAAGCCACCTCAGCTAATCAGCATGAGAAGAAACTGACCAAGTACAGGAAGCCGAGTGGATTTAGCTGAGTAGGAAAGCTTATTGTAAATATTGAAACCGCTTGCGTTTTTTGCTGATGGCTGTCAAGGCGTTAAAAGTCGCTCAGCTTCAATTACGCTGAGTCGTAATAAGAACGAGCATCAGAACAGATCAATCATGTGCCATTCTAGAGCAACTTAAGCTCCGGCGCTGGATGCTGAGATTATTTTATAACTGTCTTAATGATTTACCTAGGAACTAAACATGTTTTTTTTTTTCCCTTCCATGAATGGTGATGTTGAGCTGCAAAAGCACAGCTGAGCAAACACACATGAAAATACTTCCAGTGGGTTTTGTTGGACTTACTCAAAAGGTTACGGTGATGTAACTTTTTCATAATCCAACATTTTTTGGCCCATTATTTTTGGATAGCAACCTCAGTTTCAAGGAACCTGCACTCTCCCAAAGGATACTAAATAGTGTCTTTCCTTTGTTTCCTGGCTTGGTATCCTCAAAGATACCTCTTTTGTACCTTTGGTGTGTATCTATTTCAAGGTAAACACAAATATAGCTTATAGTTCATAACTGAACCCTAAGGGCAAGACTTGTACCTTTAATTAGCTTTTAGAGTAATTTAGAGCTTTGTACACTATCTACCCCACTGGGAATAGTACAGGTACCCCATAGTAAAAACACAATTTATAAAATTTTACAAAAATGTGTATTTTTAGACAACCTGTGGTAGCATTCAAGTGAAAGCAACAATAAGGAATTAAACATGCCAAAACATGCAGTTTCCTAAATGACCAGCAGGTCTTGGCTTAAAAATTAAGTCGATCCCCATTGACTTTAATCTCCATGGGGATTCGAATTTGAATTTCTCACCCGAAATAAACTTTTTTACAGCCTGGTGAAAATAAAAAAGGTCTCATCATTTACATTTTCCATTTATGACAATTGTATTGAGGAAATAACTATGATAGGCGGAATCAGTGGTGATAACCAGTGCTAACAGTTCAGCTTCAATATCACTCTTAAAAAAACCTATGGGTGACATCATGGAGGGTTTGTTCAGTTTTTACACAATCTATGATGCTGACACAAAAAAAGACCTCTGAGTGGCACAGTGAAAAATCATTCACCCTATCAGCCAGAGATTGCAAATTCAAATCCCAGTAATGCAACATCTTTCTTGGGCCCAGGAGTCCAAAAGAGCAAAACTTACTGACTGTATTTGCTGGTGGGAATGATGTGTGACTTTTTCCCTGGCGGTCATAATGGCACCAGTCAACTGAGCTCATCTGTAAGCTCATGTATGCAGAAGAAGGCTGCTAGCTTGCTCGTTTTAATTGGAGTGTGTTATGCTGCCCTGTTCCACAGCATGAGCAGCAGTTCGAAAAGATGCAGTTATGCTATACGTTATATGTCTTGGAGGAAGCACATGCATCCTCCCCAGTTATTAGCTGTCATATTATATAGAGGAGAGCTGGCTGGTGGGTGAGAATTGGTCAGGAACAAATTAGGGAGAAAATAGAGGGAAATTAAGAGAAAACATAAAAACTATCAGTGTCTGTGCTGTAATTATTAACTACTATCTCATGACTCCTCACCCCTTTAGTGAAAGAAAGAAATGGCAAATGCCCAAGCATTTTTATGGATCTTCTCAGCATTAATTCCACTTGATGGCTGCAATCAGAGTACACTCTTACAACACTGTGACTTGCTTTCCTGTTCAGGATTAAGTGTAGTGCTCTACTGCTCAGCCATGACACTCAACCCTGGCTCGACTGGTTTGCTTGTAACTGCAGGGAGACAGAGAGGAATGACCTGCTGGGATAGTATCTTTTTGTGGGAATTAAATGTTTCTGTGCCTCTCCATGAGTCTATTATCTCTAAAAGACACTGCATGTTTTTATGTCACAAAGAAGACAGAAACTACAGTAGGAAATCAATCAGTCTTTTTTCCATTGCAGAGGATGCTATGTTGTCTTCTCTGCATGACAACAAGAAAAGTCAAGAGGTTCAATTCTGATGTATGTTAGACCACCAAATGGCACTACATAGGTCCCTGAGCAGCATAGATCAGCCAGATGTAAGGTGCATGACTTAATATGAGCTATGAATGTTTAAAGGTAGCAAGGAGACCTACTTCTACTTTGTATTTTTGACATGAAGTGCCAAAATGTCACCACTCAAAGAAGGTCAAAATATTGGGCTGCATCAAGCAAACTACTTAGGAGAGTTGAAATTATTGGAACTGGGTTAAGAACCCTTCAACACATTATCAAGACTTGGAAGGATAGTACTGAATCTTCAACTTTATGGAAAAAAATTGGTTACAAAAAGAACAACAGCAAAAACGATAACTATGTTTAATAGTGAAAGTAATAGCATTCTATACCTCACAGGATTGGTACTAAACAGTTGTGGCCATAACAAAAACCACTTGTTAGTGAGGCTACTCAGAAAAAAAGGCTTCAATTTGCTAGGGAGCATAAAATTGGATTTTGAAGCAATGAAAAAGGGTCTTGCAGTCTTATGAGTCCAGACTGACCCTATTCAAAAGCAATGGCTACATCAGGGCAAGGATGGGAGAACATGAAGCGATGCACTCATCATTTCCTTGCCCATTGTCTTATGATCTCTGGTTGCTTCAGTTGGTCATGTCTAGGCTCAACAACGTTAAGTGGCAATAAAATTCATTCGGCTGATGGCCTGAAAGCACTGAATGATCAAGTTATCACTTCATTGGAGTTTTTCTTTCTTGATGGCACAGGCATATTCCAGGACTCAAAAGGTGAACTAGTGGTGCTGGTAGTATGGGGAATAATTTTCATACATGAACTGGTCACGATATTTTGTGCTGTAATAAGAATAAAATAAGAATTTGTGACCTTTTTTGATTAGGGAGTCTATATTATAAAAAGGGGTTAAGTTGTTGTGGAAAAATAATCAACAACAGGTGGTGTTCCGGGAGTCTGGTACCAAAAGTGTAACTAAATACAACCCTTTTCCATAGGTATAGAAAAGATGAGCATATGAGAATAAGCTCATTTATATACAGGAAACCTGTAATTTGCCTTGAAGCTTGCATGACTCTTAAAGCTTTTAAAAACTCTGACCAATTAGGCTAGATAATTAAATTGCATTGTGGTATAAATATATTCAACACAACCAAAGCTGATGAGATGTGGATGTGAGACAGATTAACTACAATAAACTGTATTTAATAAGAAGTTGTGCCACAATTTGCCACCAAAAACAGCTTCAGGGTGCTTTGGCATCAATTCTGCAACGTACTGGAATTGTATTAGCTGGATAAATACAATTTTTCCCTAAGAAAATAAATCTTCCCTTATTTGGTATTTCCATGATGGTGGTAGAGTGAGAGTAAAGTAACACATCCATGCAGTTTCTCTCATAAGTGATCAAATGGGTTAAGATCTGGTGCCTGTGGAGGTCATAGCATAAATGTTACATTATTTTCATCCTTATCAATCATTCAGCGAGCGCTCATGCCCTTGAAATGGGGAGGGGGGTATTGGTAGTCATTGTGGAGTCCACTCTGATCAAGACAGCAATGCTTCATTAATGGATGAAGATGATCAGCCCGAAGAACTTTGTATTGATTAGCTTTGACGCTTCACTCTAAGTGCACCCAAAACATGTCAGCAAAAATAAATGCACCTTACCACTGTTTTTTCCCTTTGATTTGTCACCCATCTCTATGCCATTAAATACACATACTAACTGCCTGAGGTGAAACACAGCAGATGAAAAAATATGTATAATTTGTCACTCTGTACAGCACCAGTAAAAATGATGGATTGAAATTGATCTTTACACAAATGATCGAGTGATGCACCAGGCAGGGTGGCAAACTCTCATTTTTTCAACACATTAATTGTGTAAATGATCGAAAGAAGCAATCCTCATTGACAAACCAGAGCTACAGGAGAAACAAGCTGTACTTCTCTTATTCAGAGAAGCAGCAATGTGTTGCAAATGGAATAAGCATTTTAGGAAGAAATAACAGTTGGCAGAACAATATCCACTGTAACTTAAGAGCTGTATTCTGTGTCATTGCTGTATGTTTATATTTTACAGTATTGTGAATAAAAAAGGCTTTTTCTCAGTAAGGCTGTCACATGTATGACCTCCCCATCACGGTGAAGCTGGCACTGCCCTTCGCTTCACCTCACAAGTGCACGCTACAAGAAGAGACCATGAACTACTAGCCTCCTGAGACAGTGGGTCAGTGAGACAGTGGGTCAGCTTGCATGGTAATTTACTTTAGTGGCTAATTCCAAAAATAAGACCTGGAATTTATCTACTGCTATATATACAATCCAGAGCACAATGGCTAGCATTTTGAGGGCACATATGCTTGCAATATTTAAATTTCAAGTCAATCAAGTCAAACCTGATTGTGCAGAATATGAGAATGTAGTAAGGAGAGTGAAAACTACATTTATTTCTCTGTATAATACCCTGCTACACCAATGCACTAATGCACAGAGTTTCACTAATGTATGGATACCATCAAGGTAAAAAGTTTTCTCAGTTCACCAGAGACATGATCGGACTGCCTGCTGATTTTCTGAACATTTGCACCATTCTGTAGCTAAGAGTCTCCCCACAGCACCGTGCTTCAAGTCTTCTGTAAATGTCAATCAGTTTTATGGCTTCATTCATGAGAAATTTCATCACAAGTGCCAGTTTGGGTCAAAAGTTTGAATGCAATTTCTAATTCAGTAGACTTTTCTAATTTTTATTTTTTTCTACATTGTACAGTACATACCGAAGGTATAAAAAATATGCAATAATCTCCTTTGAACAGTGCATATCACAATGCATCTGGTACTTATGCCTTCTAAAGCATTCATAACAGCTCTAATCTGAGGTGCTGTTGGTGATTTTAGAACCAGGTAACTCTAAATGTACTTCTCCTCTGCAGCAGAGAGAAGTTTTGGTCTTGTTTTTCTGGGAAGGTCTTCATAAGAGCTAGTTTCATCATGGTGCTTGATGGGTTTTGCAAATGCACTTGACAATACTGTTCTCGCAAGAACTATTTCAGAACTGACTGTTGTTGTTGTTACTTACCTGTAATTACCTGATGCCATAAGTGTTATTTTATAGTTTTGAACTACTATAGTTTATTTATATCATGAAGTGTGATGCATGAAATACCTACTCTAAACTGGGTTTGCAACACTTGCATGCCAACTCATTGTTTTGCAACTCATTGTTGAAGCCATAAAATAGGTTTTGACAAACACTGGGAGAATGAGACCTTGAAAGATTTTGTCTCTCAAGGGCATGAAGTGCAAAAATCTGCCCTTTTTTCTTCTCTTATGCATGAAGCGTTTGTGAAATGTTAAAGCTTAATAAGAAAAAATACTATGTTTCTGGCAACCATGATGCAATTGCAGCAATGTTCTTTACTGATCAACAGTCCAAATTATTCCACATGGCAGCCAAGAATCGTAGGTATAACACAGTAATACACAATTTTATTTACAAATAGGGATTTCCTAATTTATATTATAATTTTTAACACTAAATAATCATATATGCATGACTTTTTAAGTTTAATCACTGAAAATTAAGTTCCTTGTGAAAATCAAATTTACAAACTTTCCTTCATATTTGCTCAGTCAGCCAATCGTTTGCATGGAGTATTTCTTTATTTTTGCTTCTCTAGTCTCACAAGCCAGTTTATAGCTATTAGTTTTATTAATACATTTGACAAATAGGTAATGTTGTACTTTCTTGGTAGGATGACAATCTGTTGTTTGTTTGTTTGTTTTGGGCCAAAAAATATAAATAATAGACAATTTTCTGTAATTAATTTGGACAAATCATTTAGCTTTTTTTCCCAAAGCATTTATTTATAGAAATAAGTAAAATTATCTACCTGTTAAATGTTTAAAAAAAAAAAAAGATAACAATTCGTTATTCAATTCCTAAGATATAATTTTTTTGCAATGTGTGAAAACATATTAGATGCGCAGTGGCCGGTGAGCAGAGCGCCTGAGGCTAATGTAACATTCTTCTTGTCACTATGAGGCTAATGAAATCTGGGCAATATTAAAAAAAAAAAAAAATTTGAAAGCAAACAAATATGATGCATACAACCTGTTTTTCTTGCAACTTTGATAATTGTTGGTAGTAAAAGTTTTAAATATCCTTAAACCTACTTGAAAATGAGCAGACCAATTTATAAGCAGAAATTATTGCTTGGACAAACAGTTCAGCTAATGAGTTCTGAGCCTGAAAAGATACATATAGTAGTGCTTAGAAAATCACACACGCAAGCAAGGATGAATGAAGTTAATTAATGCCACCACACAGCAGCATGTATAAAAACAAGCTAACAAGCAAACTTGTAAATTCGCTAATAGGACTTAGAACAAAACATAACACTGGCGGAAGGCTTATCAGGACCTCTTGTGACAAAGTCCACAGCTACAAATATAACTAACCCTCAGAAACAATCTGAATACGCTTCAGGGAGTCTGAGCCCCGTTACCAAGGAGGCTATAAGCCAGAGAGTGGCGGGGGTCTGTGTAGCGCTTGAGTAAAACAGCACTAACCAAGTCTATAAATGCAGACAACCGCACATCCATGCCACCAAGGAGAATGAAAAAAAAGAGTGCAGATGGAAGGATGGAAACGCAGTCAGATGTTGGCTGGCTGGACTTCAGGGGACACAGTTAACTATGAACTCCTCCAGCCAGCAGCCTGTCAGATTTGTGACGGAGCACTATGGCCTGACGCCTCGTCTCTAGCTGAAATGAATAAGCAGCAGGCCACCATGATTTCCATAAAATAGCCTGTTATGACAGTGATTGCCATGCTCATTAACTTGCAGCACTGAAAGCCTCAATGTCAAGCAACAGATTAATGATTTGTGTATTTGATAATAAATTGTTCTTTGGCTGACAGTGATAAATGTTACAGCATGTATTGGGCTCTGGACAGTCTCTGTTACACCTTTGTAATTTGTTACTGGTGTCACACACTTTGTTTGACTGGAGAAAAAAAAATCAATAAACGATGCGAAGCGCCCTTAAATCAGGGCCTCAAACATGAGACTGTGTGTACAGTATCACACACAATTTTGCTTTGTGCTGGTCTGTTTCACTTCATTTGCTTTTCTTTCACACTTATTGTTGGAATGAAATGAGCAGTGAATAAGAAAGCTCCATCGCTCTATATTATATATATAGAGATATATCCACTCTTTAAGGGTGGAAATAAAGTGGGAATAGCCACGGTGCATGGATAAAGGCAGCAAGCACCAACTTTTTCCATTCAAACAAATTCCAATTCACCCTGGGATCTCATTTTGTGATTTCTAAGGATAGTAAGCTGAGAATAGACAGCCTGGCATTTTTGATATTTTCTCTGTTAATCTAGGATGAAGCTGCCTTTTACAGAGACCCATAAAAATAGTTAAGGCATAGAATTTCAGAGGCAATTTCATTACTATCCTCTTGTGTATATGGACAGATTGTTTCTACTTAAGTGCTCCGTGGAGAGTGTAAATCTGTTTCATAGTGCTTTAATAAATTCAAAACGCATCGAATGGTAAATTTCACAAGTGTCTCCTTTTATTGCCTTTAGTCCTCAGAAGACCAGAAGAAACGGATGGGTTTAATGTTATTATAACAATGTTGCATGTAAAGTATACAAGCATGTACACAATGTACACAACCTCTTACAGTGCACTTGGTAAATGCAATAATATACTGTACGCAAAATAATATCTATACTGCATTTATATTCCAGAAGTGTGTTTTTGGTGCGCGTGTGAATTTTAGGAGCAGCCAACTGCTGTTAAATAAATACCACAGAAATATGACAGTGGGATACAAGACCAGGGCTGAATTTATAGGACGATATTACAGGCACTCAAAACAAAAGGGCAAGGCAATTATAAAAAAATGTCAACCAGCAAATAACTACAAACAGGCAAACTATTAACTAGCTAAATCCAAACAATGGTAAACTCCTCACATCATTCAGGCAAACATTAGGAAATAAGCCTGAGAGTGAGGGGTAATCGTCAAAATGGCGAAGTACTCTGTAAAGATATGTTTATTTTATTTTATTTTTTTATCATTTGACTATGTTAATCAAGATAAAGTAGTGAGTTTGAGCTTTAAACTCTTTAAAACAAATTCTGTGGTTTCTCTGTAACATGACAACCTGCAGTATTAGATTTTCATAACTTTGTGACAATATAGGAAATTACAGTTAATTGCTACTGTAATAACGTAAATAATACCATGACATTCTACAACATTCGTAAGATTTGTCAGAGCATTTACACACGAAATTTATTGATGAAAATCCTGTCGGTTCAGAATAAATTTTGTACTGTACGAAGGCTTATGAGTTTGTAAATTTACCTGTAAGAAGACTGATTTCAAATCATATACAGTAATTGCAAATTTTATATGGTTTATAATGTCAAATGTGAGTAGCTCATAATTTCCCAACAAAGAAGAAAAAATAAAAAAAGGTAATAAAAAAGCAAGAAAACTAAAATCCATAAATTACGACTAATAAGTAATTCATTAAAGTTTACTATAAATTGACTATATATTCACGATGAGTCATTCATTAAGGACAGAAGAAATGTTTTTAGATATGCTGCAATGGCTCGGTTAATGTAAGTTGAGGTATGTTCTTTTGGCATTATCATATCTTCTTTTAATGCTGTGCAAAACTGTAGACCCACACTAAATGATGGATTTGGTATGTCTTAATATGGTATACTCCCTAGTGTGCTCTGTGCCACTACTAGGCATTTTTTCACATCTTTTAACTTTTCTCTAATTTGTCAGATTTTTTTTACATTTGTCTTCGTTTTTTGCTTGCGTTTCTCTTTGTGTGTTTTTCCTATTTTTAGAGGTTTGTGGGTATCATCAAATGCAAATGTGGTGTTGCGTGTATGCATTTTAAATTTTGCAGCTGATTGCCATTCACCTACACAAACAAATTTGATTATGAATGAATATGGCCAAAAATATTTAGCTCAGTGTGGTCTGAGGCATTGCATAGCCAAATCCCCGAGGGGCCAAGGGGAAATCCAAAACCTAGGTGCTTTTAATTTAAATTTTTTTATATTAGTATAATATTAGTTTTTATTCTTTTTTACACCATCTATTTTACCCTTTTCTGCTTCGTTTTCTTCTTTTTGTTTTGTTGCATTAATTATTTATATGGTTCATATTTATTTACAAGTATTTTATACAGTTGTTTATTTGCACGCTGTAAAAAAATAAGTTGCACAGATTTTTAAGTTTAGTCAACTTTTAGAGACATTTGCTGTCCAAACAAAATACAAAATATATATTCCACATTGCTGTTGAGTTGGCACAACATGTACCCAGTACAACATCTTAAATTGACTTTTCATGCAAATAAAGTCAGCTATATTAGTACAGTACAAGTGGTATTGGTTGTAGGCTCAATTAATTATATTTCTCTAGGGTTAAATTAACCCACATTTTTATCTACTCACAAGGTACAGTAAGTTGTCTCCCATTGTAGCCCATTGATGTAGTTGGTTTAAGTGATTGTTTTTCTATAAGAAATTAATTAGTAAATAGAAAATAAAGGTCTATGGCAACAAGATTTTGTCTTTCAAACATGTGAATTTGAGAGGGAGCATGTCTCTCCAAGTCGTATAGAAATCATTTGGATGCTCCAAAGGTGTCCATCCGGTCCTTTTGAAATTCAGTGTACAGAGCACAAACCTGAACACGCATCATTCCAAAAGCTGCATAGCCATCCAGGCTATCAAAGACTACTACAACTTCAACAGCTTAGTCAGGCTCCTCCAGTAGCTCCAAAAGGCCAGCCGTAGGCTCTAGGCCCCCGTGACCATGAATATAGGATAACGCGGTATAGAAGGTGAGTGAGTGAGTGAGTGAGTGAGTGAGGTAATAAATACCCAGAATAAAGAGTTCACAAAATGGCAATCTTCTCCTCTGTAATGCAGTTTAATAGCATCAGTCTGGCTCTTATAAATCACAAGATTGCATCTAATCTTTTTAGTTTATTTAGCCTTTTTTTAAGAACACAATGTTACCTGTCATCAGATATATCACCATAAGAAGTTACAGTATTAATTCATTCAACATTCATCTAGTTGGAGTTTTTACAGTGCAGTTGTTTTGCACTAATGGACCAATTAAATTTTATTATCATTACAACAGTTTTAATTTATTTTATGTGCATTCCATCTAAAAAATCTTGAGACAAAAATGTTTGTGGTTTATTGTTTTTCTGTATTAAACTGAGTGCCCTTAAATTGCCCCCTGGAATAAAAAAAAGTGTTTTTGAATTTAAATTTGAATTAATGGACTTAGGTGCTTTTAATGTTAATAGTGTTATGGCTGATCAGTGTATATGACAAATATTTTTTATTCTATTCATTTAATTAGACAAGAGGCATACATAGTGTGCTTATACTTAGTATAACCACACTGGTAGATTTCATAGTGCGGATTAATTTACTTGTCTATAAAATTACAATTATAATAATATTTTACTGGTTTTTACAGCAGCCTTAGAAACATCATCACCGGACATGGCAAACAATGATTACCTGTAGTTTTGTGCCTACAGTTGAGTCAGAGCTGTGCCATTTTTCAATGTAACAGCACTCTTGATTGTGCAGCATTGCTTAAATATATGTAGTTGCACACTGGGAGAAAACTTGCAGCACGGCAAAACAAAACACAAAAACATATTTTACATTCACAGTATAATTGTTTATTTATACTGGGTTCATGGCTTTTATTAATTATTTATCCCTAACAAAAAAGCTTCATTATAATATTATCAAATATGAATCTGGGTTATAAATGGGGACCGTTTTTGACGGCCAAGTTTAAGTTATTTAATATTACAGTGTGTTATGTTTGAATGTTAACGAGTGTGTCTTCATATCCCATGTGAACACACACCACATGCACATATGATGAACTGTTGATTTTGTCAGATCCACTGTATAATGCTTGGTAGGTGTGTAAAGCAACGGAGTTGTCAGAAATCCTCTTTGTTGTGTAAATATTAATCAAATTCCCTCCTGTCTTAATTCTTCACATTGAATGAAGCAGTGTATAAACTATACAAAAAAAGTCCTGGCTGTGTTGATATCATGGGAAAGAAATGTGCACTAGAGTTTTGAAACCAAATAAAATATCCATTATTTGCCAACAAGAAAAAAAAACACCTTAAGGCAATCAATAAATAATACAGGGATGTCATTAACTAAAGAAAACTTTGCAGTAGTCAGGAATTGATTCGACTGTACAGGATAGTAAAGGCTTGCGCTCTGATAGGTGCGCTTGTTATCCTGAGCATGACAGGCTGACTATGGAAATAATTTTTTTATGAACAGGAATAAATAAATAAAAACGTGTTTGAATGTTTTCTGCAGGCAATGGAGAAATACGTATAGCTGATTATCAAAGTGCCAAGCACAATCTGTCACATATACACTCCGCCTTTTCAAGACAGTGATGAAAATTATTAAATGATTTGCTTAATATATATAAGTATTATTATATATTAATTTATATAAAATTAATGTATTTACAAGTTTACAATGTATTAATCAGTTCATCCAATTCAAATGTATTGCATTTCGTGTTTACTTAATTCATTAAAAAATATAAATAAATGTATTGTATAAAATGTATTTAAACGTTGATTTGTTTGGTTGTACAAAGTTCTCCTCGTTATTTATTTATTTATTTCCTTTTTAAGCTATGCCATTATTGTGTAATTCACAAGCACAAGTACACACTTATTTTTAGGCACCATCCATTTCATTTTCATAATCTGTCTCCACGGTAATAAAATTGTAAAGACATTACATTAATTATTAATATGCTGATGATCTGCTGTGGAGCCGGTCTGCTATCTGACAGTGTTACGTTTAGAAAATGGTTTAGTCCTAGTTTATATTGGAGGGTGTCATGTAAAAGCTGTTTACTCCTAATTAATTAACAATCCATGGTGAAGGCATCATTAGAAGGACCAAATACTATGAATAGACTTCATGTAATATTTGTAAGAGATGAAGTTGCGAGTTGACAGATGCAAATGGGGAACAAGGTTTGTATTAAGACGTTTGATTAAACACCAGGCATCAAGTCAGTATTAAACTTGTGCCATGAATGTTAGTTATTCAGTGTAAATGCGTATGTAGGCTTTGTGTGAAGCAGACAGTTTGGCAGCTACTGCATAATGAGACACAGACTTGTGCCAGAATGAATCACCCAAGCAAGGACCAGGGCCTAAACTATTGCACACTTTAGACAAGGAATTTGGCACCTAGATAATTGTTAAAGATTAACGATTAGTCTTTGACCCTTTACAGAACAATTGAGCCAGCAATACTTAAACTGACACTGATTCAAAATCTCACCTTTTCGGCCAATAAATTTAAACTGCTAAAGTCAATATCATTGTGCAAGCCCTACAGATTTGACATCTCTTTTCAAAAAAGATACTTAAATGCCTGCATTTACTTCAGTACTTCAGTCATGGCATATCGTCTGCTAAGCATAGAAATTGGTGAAAAAAAATGAGTAAATTAATATAATAAAACAAATGCAGTGTAAATGATCAATTCCTAGGATGATATGGACATGTATTGGATAATGTACACATATTAGTCTTTAACTATCTGCATTCTGGCTGTGGAATTTATTTAAACTTTTTTTTTTTTTTAAAGACCATCATTTTTTGACATAATCTCTTTTTAATACACTTTGTCCAACTGTCAAATGCTTTTTGTATTCCTTTATAAAAAAATAAAATGTTTTAGGCAGAGATGCAATCCACAAATGCACCTCTGTCTTCATTCCTTCATCAGAAGTTAATCTTCTTCCTTAGGGGTTGGTTTCACGGAACCAAACAGGTGAAAGTCCTCACTCACACACTTATCTTCTATACCGCCTTATCCTGTATTCAGGATAGTCGCGGGGACCTGGAGCCTATCCCAGGGGTCTTAGGGCACAAGGCAGGGTTCACCCTGGACAGGGTGCCAATCCATCGCAGGGCACACACACATACACTCACTCACACACTCGTTCATACACTATGGGCAATTTGAGAACGCCAATTAGCCTAACCTGCATATCTTTGGACTGTGGGAGGAAACCCTGAGTACCCAGAGGAAAGCCACCAAGCATGGGGAGAACATGCAAACTCCATAGTATCACTACTTCCGTAGTGATAAATCCATACCTTGTCACCAGTAAATATTGTCTTTAAGAAACTTTCACCTTTCTCTCAATTTTGTTTGCAGACATCCAAACACTTCTGTTTATACTTTTTTGTGAGTTGGCACCGAGTACACCCTCAGAACACAAAAAAAACTAATCACTGCAGACTTCCATCCATTTTTGCTCACACTGCAGTTACAAATAAACTAATGTAACATGTTTACACCTACAGTGCACAGGTGGGACTGGGGAGATAGTATCCTTGAACGGAAAGCGCTGATAAGACGGCGAAGTACGGCCAACAGAAGTTTTAATATAACCAAAGTGTGGATAATTTTTGACTCACCCTGATACTGTATGCACAATATCTGCATGAAAATGAATGGTTAACATTGTATCTGTTTGTAGAGTAACGACGATAATCTGCAAGCAAGAAAAAGAATATGAACATTTTGGAATTTTGTGGTTTTTGCATTAATTTGTCATTAAATGTAATTTGATCTTCATCAAAGTCAAGGTTATTGAGAAAATATAACATACCTAAAATAATGACACAAAAAAAACCCACAACACACTCATTCAACATTCAACATTCAAAACCGCAGTGGAAAAAGTAAGTGAGCCCTTTGAATTAATAACTGATTGAGCCCCCTTGGCAGCAATAACCTCAACTTGGCGCTTTCTGTAGCTGTGGATTAGACCTGCACATCATTCATTCACAATTTTAGCTCTCTCTTTCTTGGTAGAACTACTTCTGTCATATTCTTTGGACGTCTCATGAGTATGACTCTCTTCAAGTCATAGGCTCTGACTTGGCCACTCCGAAAGAACATTTCTGAAGCCATTCTGTTGTGGACTTGCTTCGGTGTTTTGGGTCATTGTCCTGTTGCATCACCCAACTTCAACTTCTTCTAGAGTTTCAGTTGATGAACAGACATTTTTATGCTTTCCTGAATAGTTTTTTGATACACTTGAGAACTCATCTTTCCCTCAATAACTGCAACCAAATGTTTCCTTCATCATACTTTTCCGGTTGGGTTGTTTCATGAGGATATGCAGTGGCCTTTTTCACATCAGATGTAGTGCTGTGTTTTCTTTTCTAAATAGTTCTAATCATCAGCGCAAATTCTTTTCGCCAATTCCGCTGTTGAGCGTCAATGTGCTTTTTCGCAACTTCAGGTGTGCAGCAAAGTTCTTTTTAGTAAGCAGCAGCTTCCTTCCTGGTGTCCAGTCATGGACGCCCTACTTGTTCAATGGTTTACGTACTGTAGACTCATGAACACAGATGTTAGTCAATTTCACTTACTGTATGCCATAAAATCTTTGGCTGTCACTTGTGATTGTTTCTTTACCTTATTGATGAGTCTTTGTGCCCTTGGCTTTTTGATTGCATGTCTACTTTTTGGTAGAGTACCCACAGTCTCAAAGTTTTCCAAGTATAGACTAGTGAAATTCTAAAGTCTTTGAAATCACTTTGTAACACTTTCCAGCTTTAAGTAAATCAACAATTCTTGATTCCTCTGAAAGCTCTTTTTGGCAAGGCACGGCTCACATAAGCATATTCTTCTGGTGTGGATGCAATCTCAAAACATTTGAGTGGTTTTTCTCAGTCAAAGTAGCTCTAGTCCACACCTTCAAACTAATTTTATTACCAAGACTGCAGGTATGCTAACACCTGACTCTAATTAGCTTTTTTTCAGGTCATTAACTCAAGGAATCACATATTTTTTTCCACCCACTAGCACTGTAAGGGTTTTTGTGGTCATTCTTACCAAAGACATGAAATATCAGTATTTTTGTGTTATTATTTTAACTACCTTATACAGTTCTGGAAAAAAAAAACTAAAACAATAAGAGACCACTGCAATTAACTCCAGCAAACTTTTGGAATGTCATCAAGATGAAGATGGATGGTCACAAACCATCAAGCAAGATCTTTTTTTGCAAAAAGATGTTGGAATATAGTTGAAAAATGTCATTTCCTTTCAATATACACTGTAAATAGTAATAAAAGTTATATTTTGAATTTAGAAAAATATTGTCAGCAGTTCAAAAAAAGAAAAAAAACACAAGAATTGATTATTTTGCAGTGGTCTCTTTTTTTTCCAGAGCTGTATTTATTGTTAATACTTTTGACTTAGATGAATATCAGATCACATTTTATGACAAATGACTGTAGTTTTCTAGCCTGATTCTTTTAGAATAAATGTATAATACAGTAAAATGCACAAGACTACACTGGGAATAAATGGACTATTAACAGTTTGCATGATGCGAGCTGAAAGGAACACATGTATGACACTTCTTTTTAATCCTACTCCTTGCCTGTTCCAGAAGAAATTCATCCCGCAGGTATTTTTGTTGTCCTTGAAAGATAAATACTTTCAGAGCCACCGTTTGCACGTCACTGCCCAATCCCACTCAGATAGATTAGATACAAATCAGCGACTCATGGCAGTTCACCGAGACAAATCCAGTCTTGTATTTGTAAGCATCTGGGGCCGGAGTTTAACAGAGTGGAAAACCTTGTAGATGCTGCTGTAGGCATTGCATCATCCATTCATCATTAATCTATAAGGAGCTTCAAGGCTATGCATTTAGTTTCGGAATAAACAATGAGCCACGAGCTGAGCCATCAGTTTGTCCAAATACCTTTTAAATTGTAATATGATATACAGCAATCAACTGTAACATTTACACCCCTGCTAGGTGAATGGAATAACATTGATTATCAATTATATACCAGTAAACTGGTACAAACAAATCCGATCCACAGAGGCCTCAACCTGCACCCCACAGTACCCAAAGGATCCGCCACTAATGTCCCAGTGTCAGACACCACAGCACACCCCCAAAGGTCTTGTAGCGTCACGTCCCAAGGGGCCAGAGCTGGTGGCTTAATGTTTTGGGTTTTAATGTTATGAATGATCTGGGTACAGTTTTATTATTTTGAACATTTATTGCATCGATTTATTTGTTGCTCTCAGTAAAACTTGTAAATCTTTTAAGATAAAGGAAATTTCATTTCTAGTCCCTGTATGTCTTGCATGTCATTGAAGTGTATTTGTTAACTGCAAGCAGATGCATTATTTGTAACACAAACAAAACTGTAAAAAAAATAGAAATTGCTTTCATAGCTAAAGAATTAAAAAACACAACTATTTAACTTTTTTCATCATTGCCCAACTAGTATAACTCCATTGCCATGTAACTTCTACTTTTCCCTTATCATGGCATATGATCCATCGTTATTCCTATGAATGAGTAATGAAAATGGATCTTCAGAGTGTACTGTATGCTTTCTGATAGGAAGGCACTGTGTTGTAGGGGAATAATTCTGGATTTGACCTAGTGCATGCGCTTGGATTGATTTACAGCTTATGTCTCTTATAATAAAATCAGCAACCGAAAAAAAACAACAACAAACAAACAGACGCATGTAGAATTTTGCCAGATGTTTCTAAGTATGCTCATTAATAATAACTGTCTTTAGATAAAATGTCAGGTATAGATTTGTGTCTGTGTAGGAGTTTACTGTGTGGAAGGAACCAGACTTTTACTGTTTACTGTGTGGAAGGAACCAGACTTTTTTGAAATTATTTGCAAATCCTCGGTGATAAACATGTAATCCTCAGAGAGTTGGGATGACACACAGGCTTTGATACCATTGTGCTGGCAGTATATTCTGGCTAAAAAATCACAAATTTGATGTATCATGGTTGTCCTTGGCCTTGTCTTTTTCTTTTGAATGATCTCTCGCTGTATATTCTAGTACAAGTTAGATAAATCACTAGGAAACATATATTTTTAAATAGTGTTGTAATGATGGTCATGTGAACACAGTGGAAGAGGTGGTAATCTAGGTCCTAAATTTACATCTATGTTTGCATGGGGAAATTTTTCGTATTCAGAGTCAGTTTGCGTATGTGCTTAACTCGGTTTTCTAGGCGTGTAGTTGACCTAAGGTGCAATACACAAAGAAAAGAGCAAAAACAGTAGAAGCGACAACACAATGACATTATTAAACAAGATATGCTTATTTCTGATTACCTACACAATGTGTAGCTACTGTGTAGTACAGAACTGACTAAATAATGATTTACCCTTTCAAATTGAGTTGATGCCACTGTTGATTGCTTTTACTGTTGTGTTTTTGGTTACATGAATGCAAAACAGAAAGGGTAGGTCCCTACTGAACATCACATGATCGTTTCTGGCACAGAGTCCGATCAGCATTTGAAGGTCGATCGGGGCAGAAACAAGCATGTGATCAATAAAGACCTAACCTTTCCGTTTTGAGTTGATGTCATTTTTTTTTTCTCAACTGTTGTTGTAATTAAATTTGTATTGTAATCAGATTTCATGTAAAATATGAGAAAACTTAATAGAATTATTTATGAATAAAAAGACAGTAGTCTGGTGTGTTAATATAATGCTACAAAAATGGACTTTGCTGGAGTCATACTCATCATTGCAAATTCAATTTACTTTAATTGTATTTAATTGAACAATATTGTTTCCAGTATTGGAAACAATAGGTTAGGCTAATTCTGTTGTTATTCAGTCTGCGAATAAAATAACACTTGATCTTGCACATGCATAGTAAATAATCCACATACAGTACAATGCACACTATATATTGCGCAAATATTTTTAAACACTTATTTGTAATATCAGCTCGATCGCTTTATTCACACATCATATAGCATAGCTTGTAGTTCCTAAAACATTTCTCAGTTGTCCAGTTTTTTTGGAGTTAATTTCATGATTTTCTTTTACTATTAGGCCTCCTTTGCTATGTAACCCTCTACAATTTATATGCTCCTTTATATTATAAAATATGCAAAATATCAATATAGAGAACTTAATATACAGCAAAGTGTAAAAGTCTTGAGCCACCCTGCATTTCTATATATTTTGCTTCCAAAGAGCCATACTTTCTTGTATTTTTAATGTAGTTCTCCAGTATTTCTGAAGCACTTTTTTTCTCATTTTCCAGCTCCAGGCCCTGAACCTAACCAGTTTCAGAGAAATGTTTTTGTTTGTTAAGCCACACAGTAAGCTATTAATTATTCAAACGAGAGGGAAAATGAGATTGCTGCTGAGGTTTTTACATAAACTACCAATTTTTTAATTGAATCTTTAGGCACTTCGTATCCTGTCACAGTAAAACATTTCTTACCATTTCTTTCATTTAAAACTACATATATTTTTTTTCATATTAAGAATTTAAAAGTGGCTGAAGACTTTCCCACAGTACTGTATCTAGCAAAGCAGTATTATAGCCTAAAACTTATATGAATAATTATATTAGAATGATTTATAGTTTTTTTTTTTTTTTTTTTAGAAAAAGTATGAGGGGAAAAACACAGTTTGAAAGAGTTCCTGAAGGGTTTATAAAGATTATGTTGTTTGATGAATTAGTGTTTGATGAATTAGTGTAAAAAAAATTCAGAAATCCTAAATTAAAGGTAGTAGTCCAAAATTCAACATGTAATATTTGATGCACAAATGCAAATGACATGATTGACATCCAAATAAATCATGAGTGAGCTTGATTTAAAGTTTGTGTATTTTAACCATATACTGCATTGTGCATCTCAAGTTATCCATTTGTGGATCACTTAACATTTACATTTACATGTTCTATTTACTTGTTATTTTACATGGAATATTTATTATGTATATGTAAAATCATGTAACAAAACTATTATTGTAAGAAAAGAAGGCTAAAGTTCTTGTACAGTATTATCTTTATTAATGGGTCACCCTTGTGGATTTTGTATGGGTATGATCAGCAAGGTCATCTTTTTACCTGGTATATTTACATCTACATTTACATTTGGGCATTTGGCAGACGCTCTTATCCAGAGCGACTTACATTTTTATCTTATTACACATCTGAGCAGTTGAGGGTTAAGGGCCTTGCTCAAGGGTGGTGGTTGTGGGGTTTGAACCTGGGATCTTCTGAACCGTGACCCAATATTTCTACTGAATGTTTAGTATAAACCTAATATAAGTTTGATACCAGTTTTAATATTGTAGAATATGTTCCAACTTATAAAACCAAAACAATGATGTTCTAAACAATGATGCTTTTGGAAAGCCAAGGACAAAATGAGTTAAATTTTCGGAAAGATGACAATACATTCTGTCTCATGCACAGACTCTCTCTCGTTCTACCTACAGCAAGGTTTTTGATCCCTTACCTACCCTTAACCTTTTACTTCATTTGGTTACTTGTTCACTTCCAGACTAACAAGAATTACTGACATAGGCCTTTAGTTTTCTTGTCAATGAGTGTTTGTGTAAGCTGTACGGTTTCTGGCCTATTGATCTAGCATATTGATTGAACCTTTTGCTAATTTCTGAT